>NC_137226.1:3988568-3993568 GCF_949987685.1 Ammodytes marinus
CTTGCACCCTTCATCTCTCTCTCAGAAGGTAATGCATTGGTTGATGCTATCTTTGGGGAAAAGGATGAAAAGATAAAAAGTGGAAATAAATTTCAGCATAGAGCGTAGACAGCAGAGAGCGGGGACACAAAAGACTGTGTGTGTGTGTGTGTGTGTGTGTGTGTGTGTGTGTGTGTGTGTGTGTGTGTGTGTGTGTGTGTGTGTGTGTGTGTGTGTGTGTGTGTGTGTGTGTGTGTGTGTGTGTGTGTGTGTGTGTGTGAAAAATGTATAATTAGGAGTTGGCCGCGCAGTCTGCCTACAATGGAAACTAACTGTGAATAATGTGACACATGAAATACAAAAATAAATAAAAGAAACATTTTTTTCACCATTTTTCATGAAATATGCATAAAAGAACAATGGAACAGCTACTGGTCTGTGCTTTCGATTAAACATAATTATATATTTATTCATAACATAAAAAATAGAGAATGATTATTGAGTTATAAGAATCCTACAGAGTTAGAAACTTCTGCTAGAATTAACAGAATTTGCAGCAGAGAGTCTCAACATGGAGCCTCTGGATTAAGTGTTTGATAGAATTTGTGATAGAAAATAGATTGAATTGTCTCCCTCCATGCTGTGTTTAATGTTAGACAGTTGTATTATACGCGGTCTCAGCTCTACAGAAATGCTGAAAAATAAGATCATAAAAAAAACCTAGTCCGATTTGACATTAAAGCATAAACCCAACCGTTCCCCCCCCCCCCCCCCCCCCTAGCCTGTTTGATCAAATTTCCAAGAATGAATTAACAATTAAGTCTGAGGAGATAAAACAAAGTCTAGGTCGGATCTCTGCTCACATTTGAATATTTTCGCATTAAAAATGTGTATGAAAAATTTAAATTAAACAGTGAGACAAATGTTTAATTTATCCCACCTGTGAATGTATGTACTGTATGTATATGTTTAATAATGTGTTGTTTCAATCTTGTATATTTTTCTCAAATTAATAAATCAAAATATATATAGCTTACATATTATAATTGTAAATGTGCTATAAGCCCATGTTTTGTAGTATCATTGCCTTTAATTGTAGTTGTATAGTTTTTCCAGTGAATGTGAAAAAGTATCGTTATGATTGTTAAGATATTAAAAATGTAACAGATTCTTCCCTGATGCTGTATGAACGAAGGGCACACTTGGTTGAACCTGTATTGACGTTTCTAACAGGAGGTTGTATTGTGCCTTCCAGTGTGACATTGATCTGTTTACATACGTTATGAAATCAATCAAACAGTTTCATCTCCTCATGTCAGAGGCTGCTGACACTGATTGACACAGTCTCAGGGTTTTAATCAAAGACCAAATTGATCCCGGATTCTAGTCGTCAACGTCACCTTCATTTAATTGATTCTCTGAAATTACGACCTTGTTTTCATACTGTACGTAGCAAAATGAGCAATAACATGTAAGAAAATAGGAATTTTTTTTTCTATTGATAGTTAAGCACAGGGTTGAAATGGAGGGAGGGAGGGGGAGAGAGAGAGAGAGACAGAGGGAGAGGGAGAGAAAGAGAGGGAGGGAGAGAGGTAGGGAGAGAGTGGGGGAGAGAGAGAGAGAGAATGAGAGAGAGAGACAGAAAGAGAGAGGGAGAATGAGAGAGAGAGAAAGAGAGAGAGAGAGAGAGAGAGAGGGGGAGAGGGAGAGAGAGAGAGAGAGAGATGGGTGGGGGCACGGCTGTCAGTAACGTGAGCCCAGTCCTGTGTTGATGGCCTGCTCTCCCTCTTCCTCACTGTGTCAGGGAAATTCAAAACCTTCCGACACATTTGCACTCGTAAGAAACTAATTTATCCGTCTAATCCTGAGTTTCAATTTAATATCAGATATCAGAACGTTAGTGTCATCTACGTCTGATGTGGCAGAAGTTTATCTATGAGCAAATCTGCAGGAAAGAAGTCTGTACAACCTGCAAATGATATTTATCTTCTTTGCACTAGATATGGATTTTACCCTTCATGTCTCATAGATGTTTCAAACATTAAATTAAAATCTGAACGTGATTAACAGGTTTTTACTTGATGCAACTAAGAATTATTTTAAGAATTTTTATTTTAGTAAATATGGTGATTATTTTCCTATCATTTAAATATTTAGTCTTTAAAATGTTAGAAAATAATTAACAGTGCCTATATCAACAGCCCAAAACCCGGAAATATTCAATGCACACTCACATTATTAAAAAAAATCCTCACAAAGCTGGAACATTACATTTTGCACGACCCTCACACCTATGCTATTTGCACTCTAACTTACATAATGCACATACCTTTTGTGTGAATATGTGATAATGTAACTTGTTTTTAAATATAATGTATTGCATTATATATTTTTTTTTTGTTCAACTGTTCAAGGTGGAGGAGGCAACAACAATACTTTTATTTTTCAGCCCTGTATTGTATATTGACAATAAAACTGAACCTTGAACCTTCCTGAACCTTTGACAATGTGTTTTTATTACTTTTACTTAAATAAAGGATCTGTGTAATATTTCCACCACTGCATGTACAGATGGGTACATTGCCTACACTAAAAAGTTATTTATAAAAATGTCAAAATGTCAAAAAAAATTCCCATAAATTTCTTCCATGGTTTCTCTCTCATATATTTGTTCCTAATACCAACAGACTTGAGTATTATATCCTACTCCACACAGCGAGGACTGCCCAGATGTTTAATGCTAGACATTGCAATTATCATGCTCTATTTGTGTGCACATGTGTACGACATATTTATTTGCATGTGTGTGTGTGTGTGTGTGTGTGTGTGTGTGTGTGTGTGTGTGTGTGTGTGTGTGAGTGTGTGTCTTATTTGCTGATCATTAACAAAGGCAAATAATATTCCATACTTTTTGTCAGTTGTGAATCCACAGCGTAAACGTTGCGGTTTATCGTTTGTTCTCAAATCGCTGACTCACTTCCTGTTGTTTCTCCATTCTATGTCTTTAACTGCTGCACGGCCCGGCATAGTTAAGTTATGCATCAGCTTCCCTGTGCCTTCCCTGTGTGCAAAGGTGTATGTGTGTGTGTGTGTGTGTGTGTGTGTGTGTGTGTGTGTTTGTGTGTCGTGATCAGGTAGAGGAGTGTGTGTGTGTGTGTGTGTATGTGTGTGTGTCGTGATCAGGTAGAGGATTGTGTGTGTGTGTGTGTGTGTGTGTGGTGTGTGTGATGTGTGTGTTTGTGTGTGTGTCGTGATCAGGTATGTGTGTGTCGTGATCAGGTAAAAGAGTGTGGGTGTGTGTGTGTGTGTGTGTGTGTGTGTGTGTGTGTGTGTCGTGATCAGGTAAAAGAGTGTGGGTGTGTGTGTGCGAGTCTCCTTTTGTAGTTGTATATAATTTTTTAACGGTTAAAACACTCCATAATAATCCATGTGCTGGTATGCAATGTGAACATGGATAGAGAAAACGGGGGATTGTGTGTGTGTAAAAGACGGCTTGGTGGAGGAGTGTGTGTGTGTGTGTGTGTGTGTGTTGCAGCAGCTGGTTGGCTGCTGGGCTGGTTTCCATGGCAACGTGTGTAAAAGTAGGGTGAAAAAAATAGTACAGGCTCCACCGTCCCGTATTGAAGCTCTGTACAAAAGAATAACGTTTTTTTTTACAATAACATTCCCTACACTGTCTGTCTGTCTGTCTGTCTGTCTGTCTGTCTGTCTGTCTGTCTGTCTGACTGTCTGTCTGTCTGACTGTCTGTCTGTCTGTCAACTCAAACTGAGAAAGATTCCTCTTAAGTGTAACAAAAAAATCCATCCAATTACAAAAGGATAAAATATTAAAATATGAGTTTTATATTAACAGACAATGAACTCTGACCCTCGTAATCCATTCTAATTCTAATCAGATTGCAAGAATAAGACGATTTTTTTTCCTACATTCAAATTCATTTTCTCCACAAAAGAAATTGGAATTTGGACTTAAAGAAAAAGAAAATCCTTTCCCTGATATTCTACTACTCATATTGAGACTCTTGCAGAAGGATTAATCTAGTGCAATGCATGTTGGCAAACCCTCAAAATGGACCGTGTGGTTTTTGCCCACAAATATAGCTTTAACAAAAAATACCCACAAGGAAATAATATTAGGTTACGGTTTGTTTCTATTCATTCGCTTTTAAATGTTTTATTCATATCTTATATTCTATTTTCTAATGTGTGTATTCCATGCCCCTGTAAAGCACTTTGAGTGGCCTTGTGTCTGAATTGTGCTATATAAATAAACTTGCCTTGCCTTGCCCTTACCGTCAGACCTGCAGCCAGACTGATACTATCTCTGCCTTCAAAGAGAGTTTGATGCTTTCTGTTAAAATAATAATTACATTTCAGACCATTTGACAGCCAGGTCCTGCTTTGAAAGAATCAAGGCTGCAGTGCACACACAGGCTTTGCTCAAAAAACATTAACACGGAACATGGAATTATAATTCTAGCAGGGAACCCACCTTTAAGAAAGAGAGTGAAATATATGAAATGTATCTAAAGGTGCAGTGTGTAAGAGGGGATTGCCGTTTTTCAGAAGAGATTCGGTAGAAATTGAATATACTATTCATAAGTATGTTACTTTAAATGACTGGATGGTTACTTGAAAATACAAATAAACTATTATTAATGCCTTAGAATGAGCCTCTTTATAAGCATAGGAATGGATGTCGCCATGTTTCTACAGTAGCACAGAACGGACAAACTTGAAGGCCTTACGCGTTTTTATATATAGTGGGCGTCCTGGGGAAATGCACCTGTTGGAAGACCAAGAAGAAGAAGTACTATAGAATAAATAATTAAATACATCTTCACGTCATCACTTGATATTGTGGAAAGACTTGAGGCAGTGGTGGATGTTGCCATCTTTAGGAACTAGCTTCTTGTCCTTGAAGGCCACCGTAGCTTCTGTAAAATTCTCCCAAAAAGGGGTTAGCAAGGGAGTGTTGCAATCTAGACCTTTCACCACTAGATGATGCCAAAATACTCCTA
>NC_137226.1:3996068-4146068 GCF_949987685.1 Ammodytes marinus
ACTTGTGAACGTACCCATGACAAAGGCATTAAGAAAAACTATATAAAAATAACATTCTTGGCACTGATGGTCTTGTTTGCTGTTACATGTCATTTATGATCATCAGGGGAAAAATTACACTGTTTCAGAAATATTTAAAAGTTCCTTATAGCACCTTTAAGTATGGAGGTATCATCAGTTATATGTATGTAGTTAAAAGAATCAAAAATAGAAGTCCTTATTGCGCATTTCCCCTCAAAATGTCTTTATAATGATATGTGTCAGGTATGAATCAGCACTTAACTTTCCACTGAGCAGCAACATTCCGTTTAGAATGTGATGTCACACATTCCAAAACTGTCACATGACTCACCACCCAAAGGCAGGACTGATCGATGATGTCACCAATCTATAATGTTGTGCTGTGCTTCCATTGTCTGGCTGCTATTAATAATAACAATTAAACTCATTATATATTGGAATGTGAGAAATGTTCAATCGACACACCTAGTTAGTTAGACACTAGCCTTTGGGATTTTGACATCTTATCAACAGTGAATTTATGCGTTAAATAGGTCTAAAAAACTATATAATATGCTAACAAAATCTCCTCTAAAATTGTCTCACAACTACCCTCAACTTACCTTAAAAGGAAAAGCATAAAAACCAACTTGAAAATATAAATTCCGCTAAAAATACAGACAATTATTAATTTATTTCTTATTGTTTTTATGGGTTTGAAGAATCGAGAATGGTAACAAACCATTTAAATGTTGACATTTCCTGCTCTAAGTTCACTGAATGTGTCCTTTAAGTTCTTCTTCTTTCTCTGGTTGTTTCAGAGAGAAGTTTCACTTTGTGTGTGGGTGGGTGGATAGATCAATGATGCGTTCAATGCCACCTCGGAAATTATGACTCTGAAGTAAATATTTGAAAACTATCTCAAATAAGAGATCATTTAAAGATTGTGTAATGTATTTGAAGAATAAAATGGCATGGAACTGTAGCAAATGCAGGGATTAGGCTTAGAAAAATTTGGAATATGCAGTTTACTAGTATGTAAAACTGTGATCTAGGCTTACTTTATTATTTTGAATCTAAATTTGAATTGGTCTTATCTAGCTAAAAATAATATGTAAACAAACAAATGAAAAATACACAAGCAATAAAATCCATCTCTCTGTTGTTTTTTCTATACACACTCTTATTGCCTTATTGGTAGGCTACAGACTCTCCAAACAGTTGAATAATATAAATCCTACAGTCAGTGAACGCCTCTTGAGATCACGGTTAAATGCACAGTCGCTGCTGCCTGAGGTCTGTCAGAGAAATGTTCAGATGGAGAGCAGTGTCTGTCTGCCAACACTAAACTTCACTACTCTTTACCAGGTCAGTTTTTCACTGTTTTGCACTATTTTAACTTAACTTTTCTTGCTTTTTATTGTCTTATAGTTTAAATTGAATAGATTTTACACTGTTTTAGGAACTGAAAAACAACATTAAAGGGCTGCACATGTAGCCTATGTGTTGGTAGGCTGGTTGCTATGGAAGTTCTCTCTTTTGTCTTTGTCTAATTAGCATGAAAGCTGAACCAATTATAATCTTGTTTGGCTGCATTTATTTATAGACACAGAAGTCATGACTGGGTTGGTAAAAAAGCTGGTGTTGTAAAGTTATGGAGGGTTTACGTGTGTGTCTTTGAATGTGTGTCTAATGCAGGGACAGTGAGACAATGACACACACACACACACACACACACGCACGCACGCACACACGCACGCACAGTAAGAGATGACATACTCACATCCTATATTTAAGTACAAGTAGCCATACCACAATGAAAACAATATTCCATTATACTTTGAGTGAGTGTCCTGCTTGTTCAAAATCTTACTTTGAGAATGGAGGTATCATCAGTTACATATACTTAGAAAAATAGCCTCAGACCTCAGTATGCAAAAAAATTACTTTTTATGCTATTTTATATACATAACACTGTACCGTTATTATTTCTTTATGTGTGCAGTCTTTTCAACTACTTTATATACATGTAGGTAGTTTAATCTACAATAAAGCATCTTATATAAACAGACCATATGTTCTGTGTGTGTGAGTGTGAGTGTGTGTGTGTGTGTGTGTGTGTGTGTGTGTGTGTGTGTGTGTGTGTGTGTGTGTGTGTGTGTGTGTGTGTGTGTGTGTGAAATCTGCAAAGTAACCAGTAACGTAAACTGTTAAGTAAGAGTAGTGGAGTATTAAGTGAAAAAATAACTTTTTAGATAAGATAAAGCACAAGTATAATGTGGCATAACATTGCAAATACCTTTACAAAAGCATGCTACTGGAGTAAATGTAATTAGCTATTTTAAAACCTTACAAATAAACTCAATGTCGGAGATGCTCGGATAAGCAACTAATTCATATACATTTAGTTACATCAATAAGAACGCATATTCTTTTACAACAAGATTGTGTGTGTGTGTGTGTGTGTGTGTGTGTGTGTGTGTGTGTGTGTGTGTGTGTGTGTGTGTGTGTGTGGGTCCTGTTGATGCATCAATATTGACGAATAGTATTACAGGGCAAGGTAATCCATTGATGTAGTAAACTGTTGCGGGTCTACAGTGCATTCTGTGTTTGAATGAGTGAATGGCCACTTCAGGGACACTTAGGGGGGTAGGACTCTGACAAAGCAGCAGCTACTGTCACACACACACACACACACACACACACACACACACACACACACACACACACACACACACACACACACACACACACACACACACACACACACACACACAGTCACACACACACACAGACCTGTCAATAACAACAAAGCTCCGGCCCCACTTCCGCCTCCTACTTCAAATCGCTTGACACACAGACACACACACACAAACACAGCTTTGATGGCGTCCTCTACAAAGGGTCAGGTGGGAGGCTCAATTGACTTTATGAAAGGTTTCTAAAAAGGTCTCCGGCTTTGGCGACCTGCTACTTGACCTTCCTTGTATCTCCGTGTGTGTGTTTGATGTGTAATGTGTAAGGTGGCATTTCAGTGCCCATGGGTGGGTTGCAGTTAAAGGTGGAGTCAGCGATTCTGTTCTTGTATTTTGCTGAAAAAATAGTGTTGATACACCCTAGGCTCTGTGAACACGCATGTTTCCTGCTATGTTTGGCCCCCATTTTTTTACATACCCTCTGTTTACATACCATTTTACAGAGCCTAGGCTGTGTATTAACACCAGAATATTTTTCAGTGCACACACAGTACAGACAGGTAGTGGATAGTAAGGAGATATTCCCTGATTTTGACAAAAGGGATTTTGACAACAAGCGCTTTCCAGAATCACTGACTCCACCTTTAAATTTTTGCCCGGAGACAACACAATGCAATACACTCTATTTATTGATATAGAAATAGATGTAACAGCTCCTTTATTGGGCCTTCAGTTACTATTCAATAATGAAAACAAAAGCCTGTATTTATGGGTTAGGGTTATTTATGTTCTTATGTGTGTGGAAAATCACATTAGACTTCAACATAGTGATCAAAGGTTTTAGTGTGTTAATCTGCAGCTTGTTGTAACAATGGCCGCTCTTGTAGCCGCGGTCTAAATCCTCTTAAATATGTCGTTCGGTTTCTTCATTGAGAAAGAAAGAAAAGCATAGACGACGTAATCTTATTAAGACGTAACCACAGACGTTATTACTTCACATCGGCTCAAAACTTATTAACAGCATTTAGTTACTATTTAAAGCTCATATGAGGAACTATATGTTTGTGAAATAGTCTCATTGACAAAATGATTTAGGGAAGGCAGACTGGAACATCTTGTGTTTATGAACGCTACTAAATCAAACTTTACTTCATACATTAGGCTTGATGTTACATTCAAACCACAAGCACATATAAACTAAAAGGTCTTTATACAGGAAGCAACATTTAACATTATCAATATTTTATGATGTAATAAAGGTTTATTAACATCAGTAGCTTTGTAAACATAGCAGTAACATAGACACAAATGTACATATTGGTGCTTTAAATCAAGTAAATATATATGTAAAAAAAAAAGTATATAATAAAAATATCAGGATAACCAAGTATACATACGCTTAGTAATTCACTAACTCAATATCCTTCATATTGAGTACACATCTTCTCATCTTCTAACTTGAATTTAGTTCATCATAGCTTTTCTCTGCCCACCTTTTTTCAAAATTTAGAGCAGCCAACAAAACTGTTTTGAATTCTGTGGTGTTTTTCAAATCTAGTCTTTGCACCAGCCCCTCCTGTGAAGCTTTTCAAAAAATGAACGATAAAATCCGCCCATAGAGACAGGAAGTGTGGTTACATCGGCGTTAACTCTGACACCGGAAGTTTAACTCCCCCAGCAATGAAAACGACGCGGCAATAAAAAAAAAAAAAATTTAGGTTTCAAAACTAACTGCACAGGAGGCTGCAGCTCTGTCGCTCTGTATCTGTGCACAGTTCAAATGCTTGAATCTGTGTTGGAAAGAAGAGGTGTGTGGGGGTTTGGGCGTGGGTGAGAATTTCAAAATCAAGATCAATATCAGTCCGTGACTTTATGTGTTCCTCTTGTACTTTTACTTGTTCTTATATTGAGCTGTGTTGGAGCCCAAGACTAAAGCATTTCATTGCCAGCCACTGCTCTGTAATGACTCAAAAAGGTTCATTTAGTCAAGTCAAGTCAAGTCAAATTTATTTATAAAGCACATTTACAAACAGCGGGTACTGCCCCAAAGTGCTGTACAGGTTAAATAATAATAAAATAATCCACATTTATTACAAATAAGAAACCAAAAGAAAACACATAAGAAAATACTCAGCTCAGCTGGTTCCGAAGGCCAGTGCAAAGAAATGTGTCTTCAGCAGACATTTAAAATTTTCCAAAGAAGTGGCATATCTGATATGTAAAGGAAGAGAATTCCACAACTTGGGTCCAGCTACAGCGAAGGCTCTGTCTCCCCTGCTCTTCAGCTTAGACCTGGGACAGTCTAGAATACATTGGTCAGAGGACCTCAGTGCTCTGACAGGACTGTGCAGAGAGATCATCTCTGACAGATAAGTTGGCGCTAGACCATTTAGACATTTAAAAACAAACAAGAGGATTTTAAAATCTATTCTAAAAACAACAGGCAGCCAATGAAGAGATGCCAGGACAGGAGTGATGTGTTCATATCGAGATGCTCCTGAGAGCAAGCGTGCAGCTGCACTCTGAACCATCTGGAGGCGCTGAATTGAGGACTGGCTCAAACCGAAATAAAGTGAATTACAGTAGTCCAAGCGACTAATTACAAGAGCAAGGACTACTGTCTGGAATTGGTCAGAGGGCAAGTAACGCTTCACCTTCCCAAGAAGCCTAAGATGAAAAAAGCCAACTCTAACCACTGCGCTTAGCTGCTTTTCCAGCTTAAAAGAGCTGTCAATAAAAACACCAAGGGTTTTTCCACAGGACTGAGAACGAGACGCTAGTGGACCAAGGGCACTACTGCAGAGACCGGGCTTGCCAAAAACAACAATCTCTGTTTTGTCTTCGTTCAAATTTAGAAAATTAAAAGACATCCAGTCCTTCACTTCCTGAAGACATTGATGTAACTTGTTTGGTGAATTGACACTAAGGGGAAGATAAATTTGCACATCGTCTGCGAAACAATGGAACTGAATGCCATATTTTTTAAATATGGAACCCAAAGGCAGCAAGTACAACGCAAAAAGAATTGGTCCTAAAATTGAGCCCTGTGGCACACCGCAAGATAGGGGGGCACTTTTTGAACTGAATAAATCAACGTTCACAACAAAAGACCGATCTGACAGATAAGATTTGAACCAATTGAGCACTGTACCTCGTAATCCCACACAAGACTCAAGACGGGAAATTAAAATCCCGTGGTCGACAGTGTCGAAGGCTGCAGTAAGATCTAAAAGCACAAGCACAGCTGAGCTGCCAGAGTCTGTTATTAAAAGAAGATCGTTAAAAACTTTTAAAAGAGCAGTTTCAGTGCTGTGCAACGATTTAAAACCAGATTGGAATTTTTCACCAATATCAAATGATTTTAGGTGCGACTGCAGTTGAGCATACACCAATTTTTCTAAAATTTTTGATAAAAATGGCAGCTTTGAGATTGGCCTGTAGTTCGATAAAACAGTGGGATCCAAGTTATGCTTCTTCAAAAGTGGTTGCACTAAAGCTTGTTTGAAAACAGTGGGCACACAACCTGACAACAGAGAGACATTTATCAGATGTACAATGCAAGGCCCAACAGAAACAAAGGCAGCTTTTAGAAGTTTTGCTGGGATACAATCCAGGGGACAAACTGAAGATTTTAAACTGTCTACAATTTTAGAAACATCAGACAGAAAAACACAGTCAAAATCACAAAAGACTGCCGAGCACACGGGTGAAACACTAGGATCTGTGGCTGGAGCAGACAAAGATGACCGTAGGTTTGAAATTTTATCAATAAAAAACCTACAGAAATCTTCACACAAAGATACACTCGGAACAATTCCAGTGGGTTTTGAGGGGTTAATAATCCCATTCAAAACATTAAAAAGGACCTGGGGTCTGTGGCTGTTGTTGGACACAACACTAGACAGATACTGAGCTTTGGCAGTCTTCACAGCATTTTGATACATAGAAAGGCAGTCTCTTAGAATACCCAGGGAAACATGAAGGTTGTCTTTCTTGAATTTTCTCTCAGCTTTGCGACAGTCTTGTCTGAGCGCGCGAGTAGTGTCATTGAGCCAAGGCTCTGCTGGTTTGTCGCGTCTATTTGAGGGCCTGAGAGGAGCAACAGAGTCGAGAATGTCTGTGCACAAAGTATCAAACATGCTAACCAGTTCATTAATGCCCATATTTCCAGCGGAGAGAATTTTCACACTTATATCAGCCGCATCAAAAGCAGTGGAAAACGTCGATGCCGTGGAAGCATTTAAAGCACGTAATTTACGCGCAGGGATAAGTGGTTTGTTTGTGGAGCAGGATAGCGAGAGAGTAAAAAGCACGGGGAAATGATCCGATACGCCCGCATCACAGATCTCTCCAAGATTCACATTCAAGCCACAATACAGTACAAGGTCCAATATATGACCCTTTTCATGGGTGGGAGAATCCACCAGCTGTAAAAGACCAAACGAATCCACAATGTTTAAAAAGTCATGGACCAACGGTTTAGAGGGACAGCACACGTGAATATTAAAATCACCAACAATTAAAAAGTTGCTACATTTTACAGCTATTTCAGCCACAAAGTCCGAAAAGTCACGAATAAAGTCCTTATTAAATTTGGGAGGACGATATACAAGCGCACAGAGGACGGGTGGATCCAGTGTAATTTGGAGAAGTTGCAGCTCAAAGCTCTCATAAGTTTTTACCGGAATCATGCGACACTTAAAGTTATTTTTGAAGATCGTCGCTAGCCCACCACCCTTGCCTGTTTTTCTGGGGGTGCTAAGGAAAGAGCAGGCTGGAGGAACAAGCTCTGAGAAGACTAGAGACTCACCGATTGGGATCCATGTCTCAGTCAGCAGTCTAACTTGATAAAATAACTTGTATGTTCATGTAAACAGACTAGTAGTACTAGTCTGTTTACATGAACATACAAGTTACTGCTCTGTAATGTTGTGCATATGACAATTAAACCATCTTGAATCTCGAATCTTGCAAAATTATAGATGCAAGAGGTGTATATAAGTTGTATATTTAATGGGAGAAATAAGATATTGCACATTTGAAAAAGGTAATAACTCGGCCTTCTCGTTGCAATATAGCACAATCTTCATACTGATATGCTAAATAATATATGGGACATTACTGAAGTTATGAAATGACCTCAGTTTCACCCTGCCAGCTTTCAAAGTAGTTCCGCTTGCCTGCTACCCTGCTTACATAACACAAAATCGTCTGCTCCATTTAAAATATAGAAATATTGATCCGGGCATTTTTGAACAAAACAACATAATGACAATATCTACAACATAAAAATACTGCTTAAAACTTAACACACCTACTGTTTACCTCAATACTTATGTTCACTTTAGAAATATTTAAGCGTATATATGTCAGGGGGCGACACCAGTTACTGAGAAATACAGAGAGAGTTTAGTGGATCTGATTGGCTTAATCAACTTTGTGTCAACTCATTTAAGCAATGGCTTGAATATAACCAACATTTATTTACATAAAAAAGTTACGCACTATAGCTTTAAGTAATTCTAAAACAATCAATTTGCTTTGATGTGATTTTTTTTTCTACGTCTGTCAGTAGTCATGACACCACTGACTCAGGGTCACCGCGGGTTACAGAAGAGAAGGTGACTCGTTCCGCGTTCCAATGACGACCATGACGAGTGTTAATGCAGAGTCAGGCGCATGAGGCCGGTTGGACCCGCGTTTAGGATTTCAGCTCTATTAATAGTCCCAGCCTCCTCTACACACCGCTGGGACTGGCACACACACACACACAGAGTCACAGAAACACACACACACACACACACACACACACACACACAGAGTCACAGAAACACACACACACACAGTCACACAGACACACACACACACGTTTGTAAGGCTATACTTGTGAGGACATTAATTGAAAAATGTATTCCCTAGCCCCTTACCCTAACCCTAACCATCACAAGTAAATGCCTAACCCCAATCCTCTCACTAACTAATTGAGAACTGTCCTTCCTTTCCAAAAATGTCCTCACTCCTAAAAGTGAAATTGGTTCTCATACGAATAGATCGCACACGCACACAAAAAACACACACACAGTCACAGAGACTCAAACGCACACACACACCAGCAAATCCATAAAACACACACATACACACACACACACACACACACACACACACACTCTTTGGGAGGCCTCAAATATCACATCGACCGTCACCGGATCGAGGACTGTGCCATGAAAACTAAACCTGCCGCAGTAGAGGCAGCACACGATGTTACTGTAGATATCTGTGTGTGGTTCCAAACACAAAGCAACACATTGGAGAGATCATTTCTAAAGATTGCTGTGTTTTTAATGAGACTCTGCCAAGTGTGACAGCTGGTGCTCACATGTCCTGAAGGTAAAGTATGGCATGTGGCGTGGATTTTTTAAATTTCAGTTTGGCTTCAATCTGAGTGTTGGTCTGTTATCTTGCTTTTGAGCTTTAAGGGAGTTAACGCTACTGCAAGGCTGCTCGAGCATTTTACTCTCACCAAACGATGAATACTTTAGATAAGAAATGTTGTGCCAAGGTCTGCATGAGGGGAGATGATTCTGTTGTGTATTAAAGGTGGAGTCAGCGATTCTGGAGAAAGCTTTTAATCAAAAACAACAATGTTGTTTAGCGCACACACAATATGGACAGGCTGTCCGTACTGTGTGAGCGCTGAAAAAAAATCCAGTGTTAATACACAGCCTAGGCTCTGTGAACAGGACTGTTGCTAGCTATGGTGGACCCCTTTGTTTACATACCAGTTCACAGAGCGTAGGCTATTCATTAACACCAGTACATACAGGTAGCGGATCGTGAGGAGATATTCACTCATTCTGACAAAAAGTGATTTTGACAACAAGCATTCTCCAGAATCACTGACTGCACCTTTAAATTGAGGTGGTTTGAAAGCCAGCTGGTAAGAGACCAAAGTTTTGGGTTTGCAGAGAAGCTCGCTCACACAGCCAGCTATTGCGGTTACAGTGTCATGGATGATGAAATATATCTCTCTTTCTCTTTGTCTCTTTCTCCGTTAGGTTGTTAGAATCGTCCAAGTGTTGAAAACAAGCCAACCTCCTCCTCTGCCTTCAATCACCAGCCAATCGTTTCCTCTCGAGAATAACGACCAGGTGGCGATTGCTACAGTGGAATAAGCTTTTTGATAACAACACTCTGACCGAAATCTCATCTCTTGAAATTGCCTTTTCAAACGAGGCATAGTCCTAAGGTTTCCTGGAGTTTTTGTGGATATTTGAAACAGTAGAAACCTTTCCGCCATGTCTCCGTTCCTGAGGATTGGGTTTGTGAGCTTTGAGATGGACCCGGGCCTGGCCTACCACGAGGAGGTGCTCAACCCGTACTGCGCTGTCTACATGAAGGAGGCCATCGACACAGGTGGGTGACTGGGGGGGAGGAGGGTTTATTTATGTGTCTTAAACTTAAAATAGCTGGATATGGGGCACTCCGTGGCATAGTGGGTAGAGCCTGTACCATAAAGGCTCAACACTTGTCGAAGGGGTCGCGGGTTCGAGTCTGACCCGTGGACATTTACTGCATGTCATCCCGCTTTTTCTCCCCATTTACACGCAGAGAGAGAGAGAGAGAGAGAGAGAGAGAGAGAGACTAAATGGTTGGTAACAAGGAAAAGCTAGTTCGATAAGTGGTTATTTTGATTCTATAAATGGTAGACTTGACTTATATAGCGCTTTTCTAGACGATATTCTCAGCCCCAAAGCGCTTTACATATCTTACCACAATCACCCATTCACACACACTCATACACCGATGGCAGTAGCTGCCATGCAAGGCGCTCTCTGAACCATCGGGAGCAATTTGGGGTTCAGTGTCTTGCCCAGGGACACTTCGACATGTGGCGGGTAGGCGGGGAATCGAACCACCAACCCTGCACTCCAGAGGCAATCTTCCGACCCACTTCGCCACTGCCGCCCATAAAATGACAGAAAATAGTGAAACATGCTCATTGCCGAAAGAGTCGTCTTCAAATGTCCAAAACCCCCAAAATATTCAGTTTAAAATGATGCGAGACTCACATTTGAGAAGCTGAGTCATCAATCTGTAAATATAGTATCAGATTTTTGAAGTAATTTAATGCTTTTTTTCTGGGGTTTTTAAGCCAAAATTATCAATCGATTAATGAAGAAAACCATTTGCAATCCATATAATCATTAGCTGTAGCCCATTTCCAGTGGCTACACTTCTAATTTACCGCATATCATTTGAGATTATGTGTGTATTTTAGTGAACAAATGTAAACAACCATTTTCATATAAAAACATATACATAACTGACTGCATAACACAAAAAAATTAAAGCACTATAACATTAATCCCGGTTCATCTAAGCTTTTACATTTTCCCCTGAAAGCACCATATGTTCAGGGTCTATCTCTCAGGAAAACATAATTCCTCTGCCACCCCGGAAGTGATGTGTTTTCATATTCAGTAAAGAAACAGTAGTGGGTGGAATACATATAGAAATGTAGAAGTAGTTTATTTTTATTGAGACTAAAATTTAAAAAAACTTTCTGAACAAGAAAAATTGCCTTAGCACAATTTTCACTTTTTGGAAGTCTTAGTATGTAGAACTCAAACCTTCAAGTTTTTGTTAATATTAAAGATACATTTCCATCACATATGAATGATAAGTTATCTCAACAAATTATAATTAGCTGGCTCAAATGTAGACAGTTTTCCTTAAAAGGTTTTAGTTTTTAGTACATTTTAGTTTTAGCCTCGAAACCTCAAAAATAAATAGTGCAGACAGTTGCCTTCAAATACATTTAAGTTATTCAAACGTTTTTTAATTTTTTTCTGCTGTGGGAGCAATGTGTTGATGAATTCCAAAACAGATAAAGAAAATACTATAAATGCCAGAAAACATTCTCTTAACAGACCATTACTGCGGTTGTTGATTCACATTCAATGCCACGACGTTGCCAGTGTGATAACAGAGTCAGAGCAGATACCGTAGTGCTGCTTCCGGCTATCTTTAACCGCTGGTGAATATCCAGGATGAAGCTAAAAACAGACTGAGTGTAACTGAGAGGAAAGAGGAGGGTTCTGATGTGTCTTTTCCTCTGTAAGAAACCACAATAATGGCCCTGTGTGTGTGTGTGTGTGTGTGTGTGTGTGTGTGTGTGTGTGTGTGTGTGTGTGTGTGTGTGTGTGTGTGTGTCATTTACACTTCACTGGAGGGACAATGTTGTTTAGTTTCATTTCACTTTAAGTCAATGACATGAGAGAGAAACAGTATTGCTACATGATACAAAAGGTGGAGTCAACGATTCTGGAGAATGCTTGTTGTTAATATCACTTTATGTCAAAAGCAGGGCTACGGTGGGCCCCCTTTGTTTACATACCAGTTTACAGAGCCTAGGCTGTGTATTAATTAAACTAGATTTTATAAATTAACACACACACACACACATACACACACACACACACACACACACACACACACACACACACACACACACACACACACACACACACACACACACAGTACATACAGGTAGTGGATCGTGAGGAGATATTCACTGATTTTGACAAAAACTGATTTTGCGTTCTCCAGAATCACTGACGCTAAGTGAAATTAAGACAATACTAGTTTCCTCTTGGTCACATAAAATACATTTCACACATTCCAGCTTTTTCGAAGGACATATTGCACGTTGGCACCATCATTTACGAAATGTGCTGATAATGAGAAACTCCCAAGGGCGGCAAATAATAATAAGAGATAGTTCCCATATGGTATTCTGGCTCACTGCGGTTGATTTCATCTCTAGTTAAAAGTGATGGAAAGCTTAAACAAACAGCTTTTCCTTTGAAGGCCACTACAAAGTTTAAATTTCAGAGAACCTTTCTAAGTGTGAGTCATACACAGAACTGCAGCATTAAAGCCGTGCGTCATATTTGTTTACAAGGTTTTCTGTTCAAAGATAAAATACAGTAAGCGTCACCATTTGCCAAAAGCGCCAGCTCAACTCTAGGGAAGTTAACTTTTGTCGAATAGCTTTCTGGCTATTGCAGGAAAATTAAGATTAGAAAGGCTTAAAATAAGGATTATTTAAGTTTTGTATTAATCTAAAGTGTTTTTATTTATCCATTAAATGCTTAGTCTATACAAAAATATAAATATGAAATGCTATTTATACATTTATAGTACAGAGGAATGTGTGTGTGTGTGTGTGTGTGTGTGTGTGTGTGTGTGTGTGTGTGTGTGTGTGTGTGTGTGTGTGTGTGTGTGTCCATCCACGCATTTGTACAACTATTTGAGTTTTAGACCTTAAGAGTGAGGACATTTTTGGAAAGTGAGAATATTTTGTCCGGCTCTCACTTTGGGACAGACCTTTAAAAGGAGCTGTTTGAGGGTTAACACTAGGTTTTAAGGTTTGACAGCTTTATAATTTGAGGAATGCCTTTTGTAACCGCATATCTGTACATACAGTACAACTTATGAATAAGCCCTGTTCATGTGTAACTAATTCTTAGCAGTTTCCTATTTTTGTGTCAATGGTAAATCTAGTTTGACAGCTAGTCACTGTAGCTGAACAGTGAACAGTGGGCCATTCTAGGTCAACTTCCACTTTTACAATCCTTTGTAAATGAGGCAAACATACAGAGTCCAGGCGTGTGTGCTTAAATGCTTGGTTTAGACTTTTCTATGTAATGTTTTCATTTAAAGTAACTACAAGGAACTTTTAGTTTGTGTTATTCTAGCAGCCCCTTTGGACAAAAGTGGTAGTGTTTTTACTACGCCAGCTGTTGTTCCTGGGTGAGCGTATACCCACGACAAAGGCATTAAGAAAAACTATATAACAGCATTCTTTGCACTGATGGTCTCGTTAGCTGTTACAGGTACACTCAACAAAATAAAATAATAATATAAACTCAACACTTTTGTTTTTGCTCCCATTTTTCATGAGATGGACTTAAAGATCTAAAATTCATTCCAGATACACAATTGTACCATTTCTCTCAAACATTGTTCACAAATCTGTCTAAATGTGTGATAGTGAGCACTTCTGCTTTGCTGAGATAATCCATCCCACCTCACAGGTGTGCCACATCAAGATGCTGATCTGACATCATGATTAGTGCACAGGTGTGCCTTAGACTGTCCACAATAAAAGGCCACCCTGAAATGTGCAGTTTTGTCTCACAGCAAAATGCCACAGATGCCACAAGCATTGAGGGAGCGTGCAATTGGCATGCTGACAGCAGGAATGTCAACCAGATCTGTTGCTCCTGCATTGAATGTTCATTTCTCCACCATAAGCCGTCTCCAGCAACTTCGCACAGCCATTGAAGAGGAGTGGACCAACATTCCACAGGCCACAATTGACAATCTGATAAACTCTATGCGAAGAAGATGTGTTGCACTGCATGAGACAAATGGTGGTCACACCAGATACTGACTGGTTCTGAGTCCCCAGACCCCCTATAAAGCAAAAAAATGCACATTTCAGAGTGGCCTTTTATTGTGGACAGTCTAAAGCACACCTGTGCACTAATCATGATGTCAGATCAGCATCTTGATGTGGCACACCTGTGAGGTGGGATGGATTATCTCACCAAAGCAGAAGTGCTCACTATCACACATTTAGACAGATTTGTGAACAATGTTTGAGAGAAATGGTACAATTGTGTATCTGGAATGAATTTTAGATATTTAAGTCCATCTCATGAAAAATGGGAGCAAAAACAAAAGTGTTGCGTTTATATTTTTGTTGAGTGTAATTTATGATCATCAGAGGAAAAATTAGACTGATTCAGAAACATTTGAAAGTTCCTCGTAGCACCTTTAACATCTTTGATAATGCACCCATAGCGCAGGCAAAGAATAAAGATAGTAAGCAGAGGCATGACAGCACACACCTCTAAATGCCATGTGGTGCTTTTTCACAGAACTACACAGGAACTTACAGAGAACTGACTGACACAAAAACATGTCACCTCTCACTCTGAAAGGAAATGCTCTTTGAAAGTTCCACAGAATCTAAAGTATAGCGCCTTTGTGTTAAATACCTGTAAACACATATCTACAAAATCCTTCTAAGTACATAATTTGGGGAGTTAGTTGCATGATAGTAAAGCATCTAAAAAGAGTCATAGGCACATTTATCAATCCAAATGAAAGATTTAATTTAAGTTTGATCAACTTTAAAGAAATGTGGGTAAGATGAGACAGGCTATGCTCTGCTTCTTCTGACACCATAGGTATTTTGAACCAATCACGGCAGCTCTCTGCCCTAACGTTCTTTAAAACTATCACTGTTGCTATGAAGACAGTTTGATCCCAACTATGATATCATATTTATATATAAATATATATATATTTTTTTTTATCATTTTAGACCAGATTTCTAGGGGCTTTAAGGAAAAGCAGACATACAGTATTTTCATCTCCGGGTGCTTAAATCGCTACAAACATCTGCGGCCAAGAGCAATCGGCCGGTGGACAGATATTATATATGTGTTGAGCCGATGATGGAGGAGGCTGCGGATTGACATTGGTATCAAAAGGCTTAGTGGGCTTTATTGTGGCTGCATCAATATGGCATGTGGTCGTTATGTAAGTAGATATTTTAGATGTTATTGCAACAGGAATATAAGCAGATGTCAATTATAAAGCCAGGAGAGAGAGAGAGAGTGTGTGTGTGTGTGTGTGTGTGTGTGTGTGTGTGTGTGTGTGTGTGTGTGTGTGTGTGTGTGTGTGTGTGTGTGTGTGTGTGTGTGTGTGTGGCTATATGATGCAAGCGAAAATCTCTCGACCCTCTTAAACGATAATCGTAAATGTCTGTTGGTCAAATAAATGTTCACATGATATCGGATGTGGAGAGACAGAGAGAGAGAGAGAGAGAGAGAGAGAGAGAGAGAGAGAGAGAGAGAGAGAGAGAGACAGAGACAGAGAGAGAGAGACAGAGACAGATTGATTGACAGTTATTTTATTGGGTGTGTGGTTGTTTTTGTTATTACATGTTTGCTGCTACTGGATGTCAGAATTTCCTTCGGTTTCAATAATGTATCTATCTATCTATCTATCTATCTATCTATCTATCTATCTATCTATCTATCTATCTATCTATCTATCTATCTATCTATCTATCTATCTATCTATCTATCTATCTATCTATCTATCTATCTATCTATCTATCTATCTATCTATCTATCTATCTATCTATCTATCTATCTATCTATCTATCTATCTATCTAGCCATCCATCCATCTATCTATCTAAAACACAACAAAATAATAGCACTGTGAGGTTATCATGTACAACACTTGCACATGGCATGAGATTAAAACATTTTTAATGTTAAAAGGTGTCACAGATTTCAGCTTCTAAACGCCGGCTCTGGACTGAGAAAGAGCATCTAATCCTCGAGAGCGACTATTTTATTTATGTTTATCCTCTTTTGAAAGGATTAATTCCTGGTGTCGCTTTTCATCACAGACAGAAAATCTTCTCCGACTTCAGAATGTTATCAATCAAAAGTCTGGACTTTAATCCTTAAAAAGGACATGACTGGTGATAGTGTGATACTTTATGCTTTTGTAACTTTTAATAAATACCATAAAAAAAGAAATATTCAATGTTCATACGTCTTTGACTCTTAACTCCAAGCTCATTTGTTCATTCCTAAGACATCAATCTTTTGGAATATTTGTGTTTGTGTTTTACTTGGGAACATCGAGTGTGAATTATGTCTCTATGATAACTGTAAAACCCATTACAAATATTTAATTAAAATAAGTATCTTCTGTAAAGAGTACTTTCATTTTTGGGTAAACAAGTACCGTAATCAGAAGAGAATTCCTATTTTATTTTTATTTTTTTTAGCAAATGATAAAGAATGACATTTGACGCCTAGTATTTTTATAAATTGAAATTAAACTCGTAGTTAAAATCTCTCAGAGCAGCTTTTGTTGTTTTATCTCATATCCTGTCTATTATTAACAAAGCATAACACTGAAAAGTCTACCAGTAAGATATGTAAATTCTTTCAATTCCTTTTTTTGTTGTCAATTATTTTTCTCCAGAAAAGGGTCAGGTGTACAAGCAGAAGAAGCCCACCATGTACCCCCCATGGAGCACCACGTTTGATGCTCACGTGCACCGCGGACGCATCATGCACGTGATGGTGAAAGACCGAACAGCCGAGCTCAAGTCTGAGGCCACGGTCGCTCTGGATACACTGGCAACCAAATGCAAGAAGGAAAACGGCAAGCTGGAGATATGGGTTAGTGCAGAGGGATTGGCTGTGTGTGTGTGTGTGTGTGTGTGTGTGTGTGTGAGTGTGAGTGTGAGCGTGAGTGTGAGTGTGAGAGTGTGTGTTTGGTGTGTGTGTGTGTGTGATTGTGTGTGCATGTGTACTTGTTCAACTATTTCAGTTTCAAACCTTACGTGTGTGTGTGTGTGTGTGTGTGTGTGTGTGTGTGTGTGTGTGTGTGTGTGTGTGTGTGTGTGTGTGTGTGTGTGTGTGTGTGTGTGTGTGTGTTGTGTGTGTGTGTGTGTGTGTGTGTGTGTGTGCGCGTGTGTGTGCACGCTTTGTTTAGAAATGAGTCCATCATTACCTGCGCACAGTACTGAATGTGAGCCAACAGGCTTCTTGCCCTGGGGACATTTTAACTTCTAATAGCAATAATAACATTGCTGATTGAAGTTTATTTTTAAGCCGTGACATTGAGCCAACATTCACAACATCCTGAAACTGAAATTAGGTGATGAGCACCTGTGCTTTTCCTGCCATCTCATGTCAAAAATACATGCAGTGAGAAAAGTCTTTATATTTTATTACAGAGCCTAGGCTGTGCTTGAGTTATTAAAACGTTTTAATATTTAGGTTAATATTGCCAAAACATATGATAAGTAGAGCGGTTTAGAGTTGTATTTAGACTTACTCTCATAAATTCAGATATTGCATATTCTGTTGGGCTACTTTATAATGGTTTGTTATTATTATTCTATAAGTAATTAAGTTAATCCTTTATTTTTGTTCAATTTATAATAAATTAGAAATAGATAATTGCTTGTGAAGCAGACATTATTTTTCCGTGGAAAGTTATTGTGCTTTGAGTGACTCCCAAAGGCTTCCTGCTAAATGTCACTTGTATACAAAAAATACAGTTAAATAGATGATTCATTTCTGTCTCTGTATGCGCCCGACAGTCTGTCTGTCTCTCATAAGTCAAGTTAGAGGTCAAATAGCATTTCGTAATGTTTCTGACGAACATCACCCTGAATCAACATCCTTCCCTTTTCCCTCTCAGTGATTTTCTCATGAATTTCTTTCCTAAATTATTGCTTTTGTTTGAGTTTCCGTTTTGTTTTTGTTGCAGTTGGAGATGAAGCCACAGGGCAGACTGAAGATGGAGGCAAGGTATTATCTGGAGAAATGCGGTGAGTGGCTCAAATGTTGCTTTGTAGTGATCGCACATGGATTTTATACCTGCTGCTGTACGTCCAGGTTTTTTCTTAGCAGTAGAATCAACAACTGAAACATTTCTTGGGCTCTTCTTTAGATTTTTCTGAGCTTCTGCACCAGTGTCAGGGGGGCGACACCAGTTTGTAAATGCTGCCATACTGAGAAATACAGAGATAGTTTTGTGGAGCTGATGGGCTTAATCAACTTTGTGTCAATTAATTTGGAAATGGCTTGAATGTAACAACATTCATTTATATGAAAAAGTTACACACTATAGCTTTAAGTTACAAGATTGTCAAGCTTTTTTGTGGAGATCTTCTCATAAATAACTTGTAAAACTTCTAAAGGTCATTGTAGAGAACAGCAACACAAAACGTATTACTTTAACCACTTTTCAACATTTTACTCCTTTATTTAATTTCATGTGACACTTCTTGGAAGTCTAAGGAAATATATCTTGGATTTTTGGGTGTTAAGAAAAATAATACAGTTTAAAGATAGCCAAATTAGACCATAAAATACTGGCCGTCATCCAAATCTTCTGTATAGTCCTTTTAAAGCCTGTATCACTTGCACCCTTGTGTGTTTTAATGAGCTTTAATCGTCCCAGCCTAATTACATATTCTAAAAATAAAGAGATTTGGAGTATTTTCCCACTGCCGGTTCCAAGCGTTGGATATTGCACTTGTGGGAGCTTTGTTTAAGACCCTTTTCACTGGAGATTTGGTGACATTAACACTGTGCCAAATGCCGATGGAGTTACTATGAACTCAGAAGGGAGAAGCCACCACCTCATGTTTAACTATTAATAGCAAAAGGCAAATAGGAAATCAGTGCACAGAAACAACAGCTGGCATGGCGACTGGTACACTTGATCTGGGGGAACTTCCTCATGAACTACATGCATGCAAAATCAAACACACACAAACGCACACACACACACACACACACACACACACACACACACAAAAGAGAAACAGACACACACACACAGAGACACACACACACACACACACACACACACACACACACACACACACACACACACACACACACGTTTGTTCGACTATACTCGTGAGGACATTCATTGACATAAGGCATTCCCTAGCCCCTAACCCTTACCCTAACCATCAAAACAAACTGCCTAACCCCAACCCTTACACTAACCCTAACCTAAACCTAATTCATACCTGAACCTTTAAACCTGGTGTTAACCCTCAAACAGCTCCTTTAAAGGTCTGTCCCGAAGTGAGAACCAAAATATTTTTTGACGTTCTCAAAATTTCACAATACACAAGGAAAAGTAGAGCAGCTTCAGAGAACAGTGACTCATACCTGTAACATACTAAAGACACTTCTTGGTCAAAACGAAACTGATGTATATAAAAACACTCTTGTTCCTGCTACAAAAAGGTGAGAATTTGTAACCTAGGTGTGAAATCTGCTTTGCCAGGAAAAGAGCTCAACACACAATGTGTGACAATAATATGTGACATTTTACAACAACATGTCACCTCATTTACTCCTTTGCACTACATTTACATACAAATATTATGCTGCTAAAACATTTACTATATTGTTACGATATTTGAAATGTACTTATTTTTCTACTTTATATATTTTTCTTATGTATATCTATGTTACAGTTACAAATATGGTGAAACAAGAGAAATATTCAAACAGACAAAATAAACACCTAAATTCACATTTTGGACCTTTCATTTATACTAGTATGAAAAAAGACATGTCATGGAAGCAAAATAGACAAAAAAACGTCAAAATTGACCAGTGCTTGGAAATGTAATGTGTTTGCCTGCAGTGTAAACTAAAGGTTGTATAATTGACCAGTGCTTGACAAAAAAGGTTTTGCCTGCCATGTCTCGCCTTAACTGTAATGTTGTATGATGTGTTTCAGATGCTGCCGGTCAGACAGAGGGAGACCCAGACGTAGAGAGAGAGAGGGAGAGTGAGGGGGAGGGTCTGTTCACGCTCCACCAGCGACGTGGGGCCATCAAACAGGCCAAGGTTCACGTCGTCAAATGTCACGAATTCAGCGCAACGTTTTTCCCTCAACCGACATTCTGCTCCGTCTGCAAAGAGTTTGTCTGGTACGCAAACAAGACGAGATCATGTGGAAAATATAAACGATAATTTCCTTCATTTAAAAAAGGTAGAGGCTGTGATTCTGGAGAACGCTTGTTGTCAAAATCACTTTTTGTCAAAATCGGTGAATATCTCCTCAAGATCCGCTACCTGTCTTTACTGTGTGTGCACTGAAAAAAAGCTAGTGTTAATACACAACCTAGGCCCTGTAAAAAAACAAACAGGTATGTAAACAGAGGGGCCCACTATAGCTAGCGACATGCCCATTTACAGAGCATAGACTGTGTATTAATTGACCATAGATTTTCTTTATATTTTGACAAAAAGCGTTCTCCAGAATCTATGACTCAACCTTTATTATCATACTAGTCATTTCTACCGTTGGTTTACTCCCACTACAGGGGTCTCAACAAGCAGGGCTACCAGTGCAGACGTAAGTGTCACTGAATTATTTTCCATTCAAGTTTAAATGATGAGTTTGTTCTTAAACCACTTTTCCCCCCATGTGTCTAACTGTCACCTTTGTGTCTCTCAGACTGTAATGCAGCGATTCATAAGAAATGCATCGACAAAGTCATCGCCAAATGCACCGGTTCAGCCATCAACAGCAAAGAGACAATGGTGGGTGTCTGACTCACACCCACTCCCATACACTACAGACACTACAGACACTACATTGTGAATTCTCAATGACAGCATGACACACTGTGAAAATAAAATAAAAAGATTGGAAAACTCAAGATTTCTTTCGGTAACTTTCTTGGCTAGATTTTTAAGGTTTGAGGCTTAAACTAGAACTCTTAAGTCTTAATGAAAACTGACCAAATGTGAGAAAACTAATTATTATCGTTTGTGTCATTCAAAGCCTCTTAACTTAAAAATCTAGTTGTCTTGGAAATTTGAGTTTCAATTTTACAGTGTAGGCTACAGTCACAGTTAAAACCAGCGATTGCTGATACAGCAAGTGTATGAAATATTTAGACAAGACATGTGGTTATAATTCTTAGAAATGAATCAGTCACCGAACACAGAGGTATAGTGTCATTGCACTAGACACTAGACTGCTTTCATCTTCTTGCTTTTGTCTCAATTTCCTCGCAAGCACAAAACCAAAAGAGAATCCAACTAACGTCAAGATGTAACACACACGCACACACACACACACACACACACACACACACACACACACACACACACACACACACACACACAGACAGAATGAAAAGGACAGACCTGCTGCCACCAACTGTTAGGAGACAGGAAGTGATTTTACTGGCTTTACTGGTGGAGTCAGCAATTCTGGAGACAGCTTGTTGTCAAAATCAGTGAATGATGTACTATATTACATATATTTGCTGAAAAAAAATCTAGTGTTAATATACACAGCCTATCTGTAAATCTGTAAATGGGCATGTTGCTAGCTACAGTGGGTCCCCTTTGTTTACATACCAGTTTACAGAGCATATGCTGCATATTAACATTGGATTTTGTTTCAGCGCACACACGGTAGTGAAGCATGAGGATGACATCAAGCATTCTCCAGAATCACTGACTCCACCTTTAAACCTAAACAAAGGCATATTTAATAAGCTGTATGTGTTTTGTGTGTGTACTACAGATTCACAAAGAACGCTTCAAGATCGACATGCCTCACCGGTTCAGAGTCTACAACTACAAGAGCCCCACCTTCTGTGAGCACTGTGGTACTCTGCTGTGGGGCCTCGCCAAGCAGGGGCTCAAATGTGAGGGTGAGACCATGCAGGAGCTTTATGATTTCTGTGGTTTTTACTTGTACTGAGGAAAGGGAAGTGGTCTAGAAGAGGGGTGGGTTACACCTCGTTTACACTGACATGCTTTGGGTTGGAAGGAGTTAACCCTTAATGAAATTGTTAAACCTTTTGCAGTAGAAGATAAGTTGACAGGTGTTGTTAAAAATTTTAAAAGTTTACAAGAAATTTACAAAACAATTACAAAAAACGTACAAACTAAATTTCAATAAATTTAGAAAATACAATTTACAATTTTGCCTCAAATGGTTTAACAATCTCTTTACCATGTTAACAATCTCTTTACCATGGATCCTTAGAGCCTCGGTTCAGATGAGAAAATGTTGAGAAACCATCATCAAAAGGTATAAAATAAGAACATCTCAGTTGATAAGGTGCTAGACAATGAAGAGGATAGTTATATGAAACATAACTGCTAGGAAAATGTTGCCAGTCCGTAAAGGAACAATTCATTAATTTTATCCAAAAGATTTATCAAAATTCAGAAATTCGTGTTTTTCACTGGTCAGTCAGCAATAGCAATCTATACTACAATATGACATGATATAATACCAACAGCTGGCACACAACGGCCGAAATTTCAAAATTATCCATCACAAATAAGCATTAAATATTTCACATGCTCTAACCCACACACACATTCACGCGCACACACACGCGCACACACACACACACACACACACACACACACACACACACACACACACACACTGCAGCTGCTGTAACAGCTGGAAGACACAGTGCTCCATGTGAAAATAATCCAATATCCAAAACACGATGATGCAATCGATATAAACAGGGCTTTACACTGTGTTAGGGTGCAGTGTGTTGTCTAATGTTGTTGGTACAAACACTATGTGAAGAATATATGCAACAACTTACTACACAACGCAAGAAAATAAGTATCAGAAAGAGCTATTTTTTCTGTATTCAAATTAAGCAAAGCATTCACTTTATGAGTTTAAGTGCATAGTATTTTATTGTTAATTTACAGGAAAATAGTTTACAGTGGCTAGGAATAATAATGTTTCTCTAGCTTAATCTTATATACACAGCGTTACACCCTGCTTTTCAATGCATTTTTAGATCACAAAATATGTAGCAATACAATCAGTTTAATATAAATATTTGTTGTTCTCAAATAGCACATTTTGTATGACATGGTAAACTGTGTTTTCTGTGCAGAATGCTGTATGAACGTTCATCATAAATGTCAGAAGAAAGTGGCGAACCTGTGCGGGGTCAACCAGAAACTGATGGCTGAGGCTCTGGCCATCATCGGGACCAAACAGCAGGTCAGAATAACACATTCTGCTCTTCTTTTAAAATGTTTAAATAGAGTACGTTTTAAGAGCTTGATGCCGATACAACTAAAGGAATTCTATTATTGTGAACTTGTCTATGCACAACATGTTTAACCCTCCTATTGTACTGGGGTCAATTTGACCCCACAAGACATTTCTTTTGAGGGGAAAACATGTTTGTCATTCACCAAATGGTCTGAAAATTATAGGGGTTGTTCAATACTATGCTTCTGATGATTCCTATACATTTGAAGTGTTTTGATAAAATTATGGGTGTTTTATTGAATTTTATAACACCTGTTGTACTCTGGGGTCAATATGACCCCGCAGCACACAATGGTGCAATGGGGCAAAATGTCACACTATACTGCTTCTAACAGAGGAAATACCCGCCCCCCCTTCTTCTAACGACATCCACACACACACACCTACACACACACACAAACACACACACACACACACACACACACACACACACACACACCTACACACACACCTACACACACACGCACACTTCACCAGCACACACACACACACGAGCACACACACGCACGCAAGTACGCACATACACACACACACACACACACACACACACACACAGACCCACACACACACACACAACACAGACACACACACACCCACACACACATACACACACACACCCACACACACACATGCACATACCTGTACATGAGCACACACCCACGAGCGCACACACACACACACACACACGCACACGCACACACACATGCACACATGAGCACTCCCCCCCAAAAAAAACACACACAGACACACACAAACAGAACCAACACCTGTGCCTTTGATGTGTGGGGTCAAGCAATGGTTAGGAAAACAAAACACATAAACAGATCGTTTCCCGCAGACTCTGCACCATTTCAAACCTTAGTCTGAGACAGGCAGCATGATCAGTAGGCAGCAGGCTTTACCTTAGAGGTGTGTGAGCTCATTTTGAACCAAGTTCAACAAAATGCAATGAAGTGAATCAGCAAAGATCACTCCATAACTACCGGCCTCGCATGCAACTGAGGGCCAAATCGAGGGTGACTCACTTCTAAAAAGTACATTTTTGCAAAGTTTTACATGTTGTAATGTTGTGTTGTGATGTTTATTATGTCAGGTAAAGAGGGAGGATAAAGTTGAGTATAAAACTGAAAAACTGAGGTCAGTGATTATTTATGCTTTTTGCCTTAGAAACAGTCAAACCAGGCGAGAACTGACCCTGCCTGGTTTGACTGTCTAAATCCAAAAATGCATACTTTTATATAAACAAGGTCTGTTGGCCCTAAATTCAAAAACTAAGGGAAATATTTGTGGTAATGGGTTGGACTCAAGTCAGACTAAAGGTGTAACACAAAATTAATTGATAATTTATACTTTATAGGCTTTAAAAAACAGCCGAACTGGGCGGGGTCAATATGACCCCAGAGGACCATGGGTGTTTGTATTTGCTCCTATTAAAAAAATGTAAGTGATTCAAAAACAGTTTTTTCACTAACCTTTGACATAAGCCACTCTCTAATGAGTCATATAGTCAAAATCATGTTAGGGATTTTTTTTATTTTTTTTTTTTTATTTCAAATCGAAAAAATTGTACATTTTTATGTAAACAAGGTCCGTTGGCCTAAAATTCCAAAACTAAGGCAAATATTTGTGGTAATGGGTTGGACTCAAGTCAGAGTAAAGGTGTAACACAAAATTTATTGACAATTTATACTTTAGGCTTTAAAAAAACACCAAACCGTTTGGGGTCAATATGACCCCAGAGGACCATGGGTGTAAGTCTGTCGGGAGTACATTACGAGGGTTAAGATGGTTTAAGGCGAGACACTGCAGATGAATAGGGTAAAAATTTTGACTTTGATCATCATGAAATGTTGCCAATTGATAACTTACATTGAAACAATATTTTTTTTTCCAGAAATGTTTGAGTAAATATGCAAATCTGGCAATATCTAACTAATAGTGCATAAAATTGCATATTTTTAAAACTAAAAAGCTAGATGTTGGAAAAGTGCTTGAAAAATTTACATTTTTGCCAACATTTTCATCTCACCTTAAAGTGTACAAGATTTGTTAATGTTACCAAACCCCCATAAACCCACAGTCTAATGTTGGTCCTACCTTTTTCCTTTAGGCCAAAGGAACCAGAGAAAGTGAGATATTCAGTCGGGACGGTCCAGTGAGTGTTGACCAGCCGGGGGTGGTCAGGGCTCCGTCTGGGTTAGTGACGGGTGTGACCGCCACGGCTACCCCTGCAAACAAAGGTACACAACCTCATTATCATTACTTCTTGATAGTTGTTTGTTCCCACAAAGTTTTGACTGAACATATTTTGGATACGGTCTTATTTTCTTTTTATAAATCAAGAAATACTTATACTACATAAAAATAGATTTACGGCATTGTTTTTTAAGAACAAAATGTATCATGAATCAGACATTTACCAACATATAAACAAATAATTCTGTAACAACCTTTAGAATATTGCTAAGAATGATAAAAGAGCCTTTAGTTGAAGTGCTTTAAAAGTTGAGATTTTTGGTTCAGTGTCTTGAAAAAAACTAATGTTGAGATAATGGCCGTTATCTAGTATGAAAGAAAACATGTTGTGGAAGCAAAATAGCCAAAAATCTCAAAATTGACCAGTTCTTGAAAAAAGAAATGTTTTGCCTTCTGTGGCTCACCTTAATTTGGTGCATTTGTTTCTCATTGCTGCAGAAGTCCAGGGAGTGTCTTGGGACGGTCCCACAGACAGTTCTATCTCTGAGGCGCTGTCGGACGAGGAGCCTCTCTACGCTGTTCCCAGGAAGGAACACCATCCCAAATTCACCGTCGATGACTTTGTCCTGCACAAGCTGCTCGGGAAAGGAAGCTTCGGAAAGGTACTGGAGAGGATATCTGAAAAAATAAAAATGGAGGATTGACATCAGAACTATGAACAGACAGAACACAAAGCAAATAGTAATTGCAACAAAAATAACAATAGTGGAAAGATTCTGCCTTTTATTTGGGTTAACTGGCTTCCTTAGACTCTAGCTGTATTCAAGTATTGACCCTAATTTTTGGGCATTTTCAAGCTTTATTTGATAGTGCAGAGAGATGGCTGAGATGGGGTAGAGAGGGGGATGACATGCAGAGAACGACCCAGGCCGGTTTCTAACCACTACACCATGAGCGCCCCAAGTATTGACACTTATACAGGAAATGCATTCATGTAACGCTTGTAAATACACACATTGTGATCTTTATGAAAATAATTGTTGCCAAAAAAAAATTCAGTAAACCCCCATTTTTCAATTAGTGTCATCAGTGATATTCTTGACACACGCATATAGCTAATAATATGAAGGTTTCACATTATGTGGTTGTTGCGGTCAAATGTTAGTGCAGCCAGTTTCCACCGAAAAACCACGGACTTCTCGTAAACTCAATGTCGGCGGTAGCAGCGGTTTTACAATGAAATGTGGTTTATAAATAGTTGGACTAAAAGGCAAATAAAATATGAACCATCCAGCTATATCACTTTTGTTTATGCTGTGTTTTTCCCAGGTGTTTTTGGCCGAGCTGAAAAAAACGAAACAGTTTTTTGCGGTAAAAGCTTTAAAGAAAGATGTTGTGTTGATGGACGATGACGTTGAATGCACCATGGTGGAGAGGAGGGTGCTCTCTCTAGCCTGGGAGAACCCTTTCCTCACACACCTCCACTGCACCTTCCAGACCAAGGTAAGAAGAACTATCAACCATCCATACTCAGACGTTCAAAACTCATCTATTAGACATTACACTGACCTCTCTCTTGTATTTCTGTGATCAGGAGAACCTGTTCTTTGTGATGGAGTATCTGAATGGAGGAGATCTCATGTTCCACATCCAAAACTGCCACAAGTTTGACCTGCACAGAACCACGTACGTATCAGAGCAGAATGGACTTTTTGGAAGGCGAAGTACATTTCGATGGACTTGGGCCCATAATACAATTAATGTGACGGGACAACTTGGTCAATATCTTTGTTGACTAATTTTTTTCACAACAATCTTAAAGTTTTAATTAACTTCAATAAGGTTTATAAACTTGTGTTATTGTCTGTTAAAGTAAAGCGCCTCTTTTTCTATTCCTGTCTTCCGGCAGCTTCTATGCAGCTGAGATCGTCTGTGGGCTCCAGTTCCTGCATTCTAAAGGAATCATTTACAGGTACAGTCTAAGAATAACCCAGACACTGTAATAATACTGATGATAAACAATACAACAAGAGGTCAAACAAGCTAAGAAAGTCCCACAGTGTTTGTGTGTGTGTGTGTGTGTGTGTGTGTGTGTGTGTGTGTGTGTGTGTGTGTGTGTGTGTGTGTGTGTGTGTGTGTGTGTGTGTGTGTGTGTGTGTGTGTGTGTGTGTGTGTGTGTGTGTGTGTGTGTCTTGCTAATATCCTGCCTTTTCCCTGTAGGGATCTGAAGCTGGATAATGTGCTGCTGGACTCTGAAGGTCACATAAAGATCGCAGACTTTGGGATGTGTAAGGAACACATGAGGGAAGAATCAAGGACGTCCACCTTCTGTGGGACACCCGACTACATCGCACCTGAGGTTAACACACAAACACACACACACAAACACACACACACACACGTTATAAAAGACACATTTATGTCTATAGAAGAATAGTTTTGTTTTTTTCGAGCACTAGTCAATTTTGAGATTATTGTCAATTTGTTTCCCTAAAAACATGCTGAAAATGCATTGTTATGACTTGTACATAGTAAAAATTCCATGCAAGTTACCACACTACAATAAGTGAGCATTTCACTTGAATATACAGTATGTTTAAGGTAAATTTAAGAGAAGCTTTAAGCTAAACTTAAGAAACACTGCCTGTTTTAACAGTCATGTGCTTGTGACTGTGTTCCAGATCCTTTTAGGTCAGAAGTACAACAGCTCGGTGGACTGGTGGTCGTTTGGCGTGTTGCTGTACGAGATGCTGATTGGTCAGTCTCCATTCCACGGCAAAGATGAAGAAGAACTGTTCCAATCCATACGAACTGACAACCCTGTTTACCCCCGCTGGCTAACCAAAGACACCAGGGACATCCTGGTCAAGGTCAGACAATCTGTGTGTGTGAGATATATATTTCAGTCAATAAATAAGATGGATAGACTGATAAAATGGCAAGAAAACCAATTGCTGTCGACCAATTGCTGTCGACCAATTGTGCCTTTTTATGAAGTACCGCCAACACAATTCTTGTGAAAAACACACGAGTACCAGCTACACTGTTCTGGTACTCGTTCTGTTCAGAAAGACAGACAAAAGGAATGTGTAGCTCCAACAATACGGACAAATATAAAATAAACCAACATGACACCTTAATTGATGAAAGACACTAATGGATCTCAATGATTAACTGTAATGTGTCATATCTTAATTGCAGTTGTTTGTTCGGGAGCCTGAGGAGCGGCTGGGAGTGAAGGGGAACATCAGACAGCACAACTTCTTCAGCAGATTCGACTGGAACGCTCTGGAACTACGGCAGGTGGAGCCGCCCTTCAGGCCAACTCTAGTAAGTGCACTGGCAATTTTCACTTTTTTTCTATTTGATATAAACTGATCTATTGATTAATCACTTTTCATTGTATCTCATTATCCGCTACATGTCAGTTCTGTTTGTTCACTGACAAAACATCTGTTAATACACAGTCTAGACTCTATAAACTGGCATGTTGCTAACTATGGTAAGCCTAGGCTGTTTATTAACACTAGATTTTTCCTGAAAAGTATTGGTGTGTTCAAGCAAATTTGAATCTCTTAAATCTATAACATATTGTCACTCAGAAGTCAGTATCACTGTCTTTATTGAAACATTTTCCCGCCCTTCCTCCCAGACGTCTGCCAGTGACTGCAGTAACTTTGACAAAGAGTTCATCAATGAGAAACCTCGTCTGTCGTGTGCCGACCGGACACTCATCAACAGCGTAGACCAAACCATGTTCAGAAACTTCTCCTTCGTAAACCCGGGGATCAACCGCGACGCAGCACGCTAACACACACACACCCTACAATCAGCCTACTACCTACAGACAGGGGTGCAGCCAGGGATTTGTCTTTATTTTGGACCCCATTAAAATATACAGCTCTGGAAAAAATTAAGAGGCCACTCCAAATGTTAAGTGTCTCTCGTTTTACTATGTATAAGCATATGTTTGAGTAGAATGAACATTTTGGTTTTATAATATAAACTACTGACAACATTTCTACCAAATTCCAATACATAATTTGTCATTAAGAGCATTTTCAATAAGTTTTGAAGAGATGAAGATTTAAGAAAAATCCAGACTGGTCTCTTAATTTTTTCCAGAGCTGTACTGTATAACATTGGGTGCCACCCAGGACGTGGGTTGTTGTAATATTTTTAAGGGCCCCTGTCAGTCACGGGCCCTTAGAATCTTCCTAACTTTTCACCCACTTACGGCGCCCCTGCCTACGGACAAGCCCATTGGTCACAACCAGCATTTACTGTAACTCAAACCGTGAATGTCACAGAACTCAAATGTGTATCCATAAACATGAGGATAACCAAGAGGGGTTTGCTTGGTTTTAAGACACATAAAATGTTACTTTGTGAAAAATCTCTCTACATCTTTAAAATTCTTATAAAACTAGAAATAAAAAATCTAAAACAAAATTGGCAAATACAACTCAACTGTGACGGGATCTTTGTCACCTCTGTTTCCATTTAAAGAATTACATTAAATAAGTTACAAAAACAAAAGAAAATGCCTAATGACAGAAGCATCTAGGCTAAGAGAAAGAGGCAAAGAAGATACACCAAGACTCTTTAAGTATTCATTTACATTTTGCATTTAGGCCCAGTATGATGCGCCACATATTATTTAGTATTAATTTGTGGATTTGGGTTTACAGGGGCTTTCAGTCTTTCTCACAATGTAAATCATAACTCCAAGACAGATTGCTTAAAGCACTTAATTTATTCCTTATAGAATTATCCCTTAAAAGTCACTCTTTAACTTCACATTGTGCTTATCAGAATGTGTTGTAATAAACATGGTGCCTCATAATTCAAGTGAAGCAAACTGAAAAAAAAGTTGTCTTATTGTACTATGTCCTTCCCTATTCCAAAGCTTAATAAGTCTCTTAACTGCACATTGATTGTATAAAAAAAAAAACAGCCCATGTTTGTGTAAATAAATGTAATGTAATTCTGTTGATGTACTGTACAGTCAGTTGGATGTAGATCTGTTATTATGTAGCAGAGATGGAATACAGGGTTTTTTGTTTACGTGTGTGTATTTCTTATCGTACCTCAGGAGATGTTTTGATGCTGTGATTTGGATCAGGCACGTCTTAGATCCCTACGAACTGTAGATGTTATTGTTCTCTTCATTTGTGAATCCTGTACAATAAAATATGTGTTGTTCGTTTTTTAAGAATGCTGTCCGTTTCCTTTTTTTGTGACTAAAACAAAATTCTTTTTTCGACAAAGGGATTTTGACTACAAGCCTTCTCCAGAATCACTGACTCCATCTTTAAATGTATTGTGATAAAATGAAGAGCATGTCTGTTACAGTAGAACGTCATAACCACTAACACTTTGCATATTTCAAATTCATAGTACTATACACGTCCCCTTTCAACAAAAAAACAACAACCAGCTGACAAACTTCTCTTTTAATTCTGAGTATTTCTTTATTTGAAATGCAGAAGTGCCTTCAGATGACATTACCAACAAACCTCTACCCAGTAATCAAGGACAAGGATAGTGGTGTCATATCCCTTATTACACAATGTACAGCCAGTAAAAGATGCACACATTCACAGCTACTATTTAATGTGAAACTCAATTTGGTGACAACTTGACCATGATGCAATATAACAGTGTACATGTGGTTTAATGAGTAACAGGATAAGGAGTAGGACGATACATTGAGTAACAAAATACTAAAATTACGTTTTTAACTAGAACTATCAGTCAGCCAATAGTACTGAACTATTGCAACATAATTAAGATTGAACAAGCCAAGGAAAATGCTCTTTCAGGACATTTCTATTTTAAAAATTAGGAATGTGAATTAACTTATCCATGAACAGACACTTGGCTGGTGAAAATAGAAATGATGGCCAAAAACACAATATGAAGTTTTTTAAGAAATGGAAATAGGCCTGCTGGATAGAATGTGGAGAGGAAGATAAGACATTTGTGGTGACTGACAGGCACAGAAAATTAAACTTTGGGATATAAAAATATCCATTCTTGCCCCTATGCTATTTCTGAATCTGGTCCTCCATGCTACAAGCAGCTTGTGAGGACTAGTAGTTTCTCTTTGAACTTGTTAGCCCACTTTATTTGGGCTAGTACCAGTAATGTGAATGTGTAGCTTTTAAGTCAAGATATCCAAAAACGTGTCAATAGGCTATACAACGTAGCTCGGCCCCGGTGTGTGCCTCTCTTAGCATCACACAATTTAAAAATATATATATTTGACACATTTAGAGTAATGTTTTAAAACAGGGCTATATAATTTAATGTATTACAATACTAACTATCTAGAACTGTAATGAAAAATGTAGCCAGTTGAAAATGTGTGTTTTTGACATTAAAGCATATTAATTAAAAACCGCACAATTCAATGTAGAGGTGTTCATTATAACTAAATATGTGTCACTCCAGATATAGTGCCTTTGTGCAACTGGCAAATGTCAAAACAGCCATAAATGTTGGCAATAGCCTACGCTGAAAGTTGGCTTGTTGTAGGCCATATTTGTTTTTAAGTAAATCCAATGCCTTCCTCCGAGTCAAATATCATCAATGTCAACAGTCTCAAATATAAAAACAGTTAAAAAATATATTGTGCTGTAGCCACTGCATTTTATTTATTTTTTTATCCCAAGTGGTTGGTATTTCTCCAGAATATGACTTGAGAAGCCACACTGAGATTTTCCCATATTACCCGAATGGACATCTCCCTCAGAAGCAGAAGTATATTGGTACACTTCCAAGTACAAATGCTTTCCAGATAGATGGACAATCGTGAATGTACTAGAAAAAAAACATTGAGGTCTCATTTTTTTTCAGTGCTGTGCAAGTTTATTTTATGTGGACACACAGCTTCTTATCATGTGTTACAGTCATTTCTCTGCCTTTATATATTTCATTTTGCCACATTTTTATTTACACAGTATTCACTCCCCAATGGTCTAAACCAAACAAGTAGCATCCCCATCCAAACTCACTTCATTATTGACCAAGACTACATTCCTTTGTGTTCAACAGTCAAGTTACAGACAGACAGTACACACATAAACTGTTAAGTGCTTTAGGACATCAAAAGTTGAAGGATTGGATAGATGGGATTTTTTTTCCAGCCACACACATATAGGTTTAATGATTCTTCATTTACAGCAATTCTTAGGCATTTCTTGTCTGTTTTTTTAAATACTTGGCATAGAAATAACTGGATGGCTATTGCGTAATTTCATAGGAAAAGATGTAGTTCATAACGCTGCCAAATATGGTCCATACGTAAGTCCAAAGGGAAGTATTTGTCCGGCCCAAATTCTCTTCATTTTTTTTCAGTCCAGGGAGATTCCATTCATCAAGGTTCACAAACCACTATTGAAGACACACAAATGTTGAGTTCAAATGCAATGTAACTATTTAGAGAATCCCACAAACATAGTTCAAAACTTCTCTTGTTTTCCTCATGTTTCCATTATGGTCAAGAAGGACCTGCATAGGCCACTGTAAAGGGCTTGAAACTGATATTAGTCCTATAGTCCTGTGTTAACGTTACCTTAACCAAAGCACTTGAAAGACTAAACAAAACATGAGCATAGACCCTCCACACTTACTGGGTCAACTAGATTTTGAATGCTTGAGAGTTATGGTTTGTAAATTTCAGGATCAGGTGACCTAAAATCTTCACATTTTAACATCACATTTACTTTTCTAGAACTTTCTATCTACTTGAAATAAGATATGGGTTATTTTCTTGATACGCAGGAGGCAACACGGTGTAGTTATAGAATCTTTTAGATCAAGTAAGGAAGAAAGGACTGTGTTTCTAGCATCAGTTTAAAAGGTGGAGTCAAGTGATTCCGTTGTCATAATTACTTTTTGCCAAAATCCAGTGTTAATACAGATCCTAGGCTCTGTAAACTGGCATGTTGCTATCTATGTTTTCATACCCTTTGTTTACATACCAGTTTGATTTTTTTCCTATCACACAGACAATAGAGAAAGGTAGCTGATCGTGAGGAGATATTCACTAATTTTGACCAAAAAGTAATTTTGACAGCAAGCATTCCCCCCCAAAAAAAATCACCGACTCCACCCTAAAGATTGCACTGTTATTGTTTTCATCGCGTCACAGTGGTGCCGGCCCCACTGCTGCGGTTGAGATTGCGGCTGAGCTGAGGGAAGTGAACTGTGGGCGTTCTGGATGTGGGACCGTATAGACCAAGATTTCTTGCCGCTGCCGACTTCCTTGGCTGTTTCACCGACGGGAACGGGGAAAAGACTTGCTGTTTGGGAGCGACATTCCCGGCGCCAGTGGTTGGGAACGCTGGGATTGACGGAGATGAAGACATGTGAGACCTTGACGAAGAACAGACAGAGGAAAGAGAGGGAGTGGATGGAGAGGGCGTTTTGTAGAAGCCGTTGTTTGAAGGGGTCGATTGGAGGCAGAATGGGGAGGTCAGTGTCGGGGTTGAGGGTGGTGTCGGAGAGGTAGAGAAGCACGGATCGAGAGAAGTTGTAGTAGGGGCCGGAGAGTTTGACGGACTAGGGGTGGAAGGTATTGAGGATGTAGGCATGTTGGAAGAGTTGTGTGGTGGAGGTAAAGCTATTGAGAGAGAGGGGGTCTTTCTCTCCGATACTAGGGATTTATTAGACTCTGCTTTGCGTCTTTTTGAGGATGGTGGAGGAGGGAGAAGAGGGATTTCTGGTACAGGTGCAGACTCTTGTAGTGGGAGTGTATCAGGGTTTGCGTTGTCTTGGGAAGTTAGATTTGATGTGTCCTCGAGATCAAGGGAATCAAGTTGGACAACCACTTCGGCAACTTCTGCTTCGTTTTTCTCGTCTATAACTTGTGGAGCTTCTTCGCAGATGGACCCAGTAGGAGATGGAGGCACAGAGGAGTCGCTGCTTTCTTTCAGCTCTGAATTATTTATATCGTTTTCTTCAATCTCTCTATCCTCTTTGCCATCCAATTCCGTTGGTACTACTCCTTCCTCTTCCTCATCTTCCCTTTCCTCCGAATCTCCACATCCCAGCTGTGCTCGGGCTAAAAGGTAGAGAGACAGACAAAGACAAAACCATCAAGACAGGCCTATGATAGTAAGGTGGTACGGTTACAGTGTCTTACTGTAAACCAATGAAGCTTAAGAAGTAGATACTTGAGAAAGTTGTAAAGGTGAATGTATATGTTTAAAGTGAGTCTGAGAGAGAGAGAGAGAGGGAGAGAGAGAGAGAGAGGGTGAGAGAGGAGATAGACAGATAGATAGATAGATAGATAGATAGACAGATAGATAGATAGATAGATAGATAGATAGATAGATAGATAGATAGATAGATAGATAGATAGATAGATAGATAGATAGATAGATAGATAGATAGATAGATAGATAGATAGATAGATAGATAGATAGATAGATAGATAGATAGATAGATAGATAGATAGATAGATAGATAAAAATAACAATTATTTTTCACCTTTCAATCCCGATGATACTCCTCTTTCCTTCTCCTCCTCTTCCTCATCCTCCCTTTCCTCTGAGTCTCCAAACCCCAGCTGTGCTCTGGCCCGGGCGATGTTCCTACGATGTACCCGGACATGAGCGCGCCACGGGGAGCCTGCACTTCCCCCAGGACTCCCTGGAGAACCAGTGCTGACGGAGCTACGTCTCTGCCCAGCCGGAGAGCACTGACCCTGGGATAGAGAAGTGCTGGACCCTGGTAGTGTGGAGGTGCTGCTTGATGTCAGTCTGTTGCTTCCACCGCACGGCCTCCGACCCAGAAGCAAGTGGTTGATGACGGAGCTGGAAGAGTTGAGTTGGGACGGCAGGACGCGGGTGGCGGGGCACTTATCTGGAGGGATGGTGAAAGGTAAAGAGAGAATCATTAACTTTATGTTTTTTCTAGTAATATAATTTATGTATGTGTTTTTTTATATATTGTTTGTATTTTTTTTTTGTCTCGTCATCAAATGAGATATCTGAGTAAGTTGTTTCTAGAATTTAGATGAATTGTTTTGTTTTTTGAGTGAGTTTGACGATTAGAGTGGGGTGGTAGGATGGCCTAGAGGTAAGGTGGCCGACCAGTAACCATGAGGTCGCTGGTTCGATCCCCGGCACCGGACAGGAGGGTGTGAGTCGTAAAACTAGCAGAGGCTGGTATTGTGTCTACGGTGCCCACCATCTCTACCATTGTGTCCTTGAGCAAGACACTTAACCCCAAAACTGCTCCAGGGGCGCTGCACTGCGGCTGACCCTGCGCTCTGACCCCCTCCGAAGTGTGGTAACTTGAGAGGGGATATGCGAAAAGACAAATTTCAATGTGCCTCGTGTACAACTGACAAATAAAGATAACTTAACTTAATAACTTAACTAGATGTGTAGTTTTAAACTGAGAATGTTTTTTTTCCAACCATGTTATACCTTGAAAAGCTCAGTTAATCTAAATAAACAATTCAAACTGAATCATCATATCTGAGAAGTTGTCTCCAGCAAATAATAAAAATAAATGATCCGTGAAAAAATGTATCTATACTACAAACTTGTCAGATGGCTTTTCTTTTGATTTACAAATCAATTGACTGCATCAATATTATAGTCACCTCAGAAATGTGCTATTGCCGTTTGATGCTACAGCTGAGTCATATTTAGAAATATCGTCAGTACTTCAAAAGTCCACCAGAGGGCATCAAAGTATTTTTGCTTTTAACTGAGTGGGATTGTGTTTTGGATCACAGTCCAAACCTAGTAATTTTTCCTCTCATATTATATAACATGTAAAGTAATGGTATTATTATTAGTATTTTGGCCTTTTTCCCCAATGTCAATAAACCATATTAACGTTAACATGTTTATAAAAGCTGATTACTGGGCCTATTTATATGAGTGATGATTATTGTGTGTAGGTGTGTGTGTGTGTGTGTGTGCGTGTGTGTGTGCGTGCTTGCGGATGTTTGAATCTGAAAGGGAAAACACATCAAATCTCACTGTAATACAGTTATACAAGCTTCATAAATCATATGTTGGCTTGAGATGAGAGCAACAACAAATATAGGTCATTAACATATGTAGGTTAGCGATAGGAGTGTTTGCCCAAACCAGAAATAACCTCCAGCATAGAACCAAAGAGACAAGCATAACTGGAGACATCTGTCACAACTGAACATATCCTCTGTGTTGTGTTAAATGAACTAAATGAACTGATGCTCTACAGAAATGATTGATGCATATAAAAGCAAACAAGGTTATTTTTTTACATCATTATAATGTAAAAAATAATGTAATTATTGTTATTATTGTTAAACGCATTTTCTGGAATTTTATGCATCTGATGGACTAACTATATGTACATTAGAGTGACAGGTGTCTCCACATAAATATTTAGAATGAAGCTAGTTTATGGATTTTAATTCTGCATATACCCACTGAAAATAGAACAAAATTATCACCAGTTTTTCCCAGCCACAGTATCCCCAACACCAAAGATATTGCATTTTGTTAAACATTGTTAAAAAAAAATTTGCGTTTAAAAATGCTACAGTTTACAGGACTCCTTGTTTGACAGCTGTCATAAAGAGTCAATGTATAATGTGTAACATTTTTAAGTGAACTATATTTCTATATTCGAAACATAACAATGCTCAACACTGCAGCTGTCTCTGCTGTTGTACAGAATGAATCATTCATGTCTGTTTGCAGCCTGCAGCATTCTGAGAGCATGATGTGTATTCAAGCTAGAACGAACCCAAAACAGATTTAGTCACAGTGTGTCCGTGGTCACACAACCCGAAAAAGATGCAATCATTATGAGCCTGCAGTTCCCTCACCAGATTTCCAATTGTAAAAATGTATTTTCAGATTTTAAAATAAGGTAAGGTTAGTACACATTTGTTTATTCCTTCCACATTAATACAGCTGTTTGAATCTCAATAGTGAGTTCTTAAACTACACAATGTTGGCACTTAAATTAAGAATGTGTGGTTAAAAAAAACTATGTTATTTTCCACATTTATTGTCAACCCACTTTAACAATTCTGTTGGAAATCTGGCTTGGGAAAGTATGCTGGACACAACTAATGATTTAGAATAGATTTCAGGGCCCAGAAAACTCACCGATGCTCCATAAATCATTTAATCATGTAATAACTTTGATTCAGACATGATTGAACCATTAAAAGACCCTCAAATCATCCCAAGAACACCCAGTTTTCAGAGCCCGTTTTGGGGCATCACCAGTACCGTCTGTGTGGTGGTCGGTACTGTCGCTGTGTGTTCCTGCATTCTCCCGAATTCTTGTATTTGTGGCCATTCCATGTTCAGGTCCTAAGAGTCACACATCATTGTCAAATACCTGTGTGTGTGTGTGTGTGTGTGTGTGTGTGTGTGTGTGTGTGTGTGTGTGTGTGTGTGTGTGTGTGTGTGTGTGTGTGTGTGTGTGTGTGTGTGGTTTGTTCAGTCTTACAAATAATAATAAACATTTATAAAAACAGAGCAGTGGATATCAACGGTAATGGAGAAAGATATGATTTCTTGTGTTATCCCTCTCTCACTGAAAAAATATGACAGTCAAATGTACTCTCCCACTGACCTGTGCGTATGTACAGCTGCATGGCCTGTTGCTGCTGCCGCCTCTTGATGCGCGTGTATTGCTTCTTCAGGGCGTAGATGTCTGTGCTCATCCTCTCCATCATCATGCTGTTGATGGCGGCCTGGTGATCAGCCCGGGCCCCCCCTGTCCCTACACCTCCTCCTGCCCCACCAGCACCCACCGCTCCTGGGCTTAACTCTGCGATGTTCCCCTGGTCCGTTCGCTGGTCTGGAAGTAGAAAGAAGAAAATACTAATCAGGGCCATCATTTATAAACATGGCATATACGCACAGAAGACAGTGTATGTCCCTTCCTAAGCAAACTTTGGGATTGATAAAAAAAAAAAACTTGATAGGCGAATTAACAGTCCACTTCGCACAGAACAATGTATGAGGTGTCATAAGGTCCAGTATCCACAGACACTGCTTGTATAAATTCTATCCATTCTACATCGCTGTCTCAATGTTTCAAATGTTGTCTGTTTATCAGCTTGTTGTGTATTTGATGTATTTGGATTGTATGTTGTGAGTGTATTTTTGTTTTTGCTTTGCATTTGTTTGACTTGACATCATTGCAAATGAGGGTCACCCATCAACTGATCTCTCCAGTATAAATAAAGGTTTTATGAAAACATTTGCCACATTTCGTCCGTACGCCACCTGCACACAGTTTTATAAATGAGGGCCCTGGGGTCATGTCAAGTTCTGTATATGGACTCTGATTTCTGGCTTTCAAAAACCAAGATTGATAGAAAGAAGCGAGAGATTGAAAGATTAGATTCATGGGTTTTGGTTGAAAAAAAAGAAGGGAAAAAAAACACAAATCAGACAAAATCCAGAGCTCCTTTCTAAAGCCTTTTTAAGCTCCTTTTCTTACTTATTGCTCACCCACTGTTGCCTTTATCCTTTTAATCAAGAGCAGCTTAGTATGTAGAACTCAAAACTTTAGGTTTTTATACGTATGAAAGATACGTTTTCATTACATATGAATGATAAGTGATCTCAACAAAAGATAATTATTTGGCGCGAATGTTGGCTCTTAAATAAATGCAGTTAGCCTCAAAGCTCGAAAACCCAGTGAAGACAGTTGCCTTGAATTTTTACAGGGCACAATTTTGGAAAGTCTAAGTTGTATTTATGTTTTTATTTAAAAGACCAACTCTTTTACTTTACATGACTGACACCACACTGGTGTATTTAGTGTAACATTACAATTTTCAAAGAGTATCTGGATGAAACCATATCCCTCCAAAGTGAGTCATCCCCATAGACTGTTTATAAAGGTCAGCCCTTCCTGTTTTCCTTCTCTGTCTCTGATAGCATCATCAACATTTTGCTTTTAGACAAAATCAGCCTTTGAAAACGAGGTTAAAGTGGATGTTGTTGATGTGTTTGACGTTTGTTTTTCTCGTTAGATTTCCTGGAAGAGGTCACAGTGTTAAAAGTTTATTTTTTCATCACTTCTTCAGCAGCTATTTCAAATACCAAAGCCAATTTAGCATTTGGTAGTATCATTTGTTTACTGTCATTTTACTGTGTTCTCAGAATGACTGTGGTGATGATTTATTTGTCTTCCGAACAAGTTCAAAATCACTTGTACTGAGATCAACTTTAGAGGTTAAGCACACATTTCAATGAAGTCATTTTTATGACCCATGTTTTAAACTAAATCCCTCCTGGCGTTTTGCCTTGTTTTCATCTTTATGAGAGCCGTTGAAAGATGAGGAAGTGAGGATTTGTCTGGAGGAAACAGATCAGACAGAGTTTGTAATCGGGGGCAGAACACCAGGATTTGGGGCAGAAGGGGTTAGTGGTTTGTCCTGAGCTACTTGGCTGCTTTCTCTGTGAACTCTCTCTCTATCTCTCTGTTTCTGTCTGTCTCTCTCTCTCTCTTTCTTTCAGTCTCTCTCTCTGTCTGTCTCTCTCCCTCTCCACTGGCTGCCATTAGCTGGGTTTCCATGGATAATACTAACTTCACTGAAAGGACAATCACAACTTACCAAATGTAAACCAATACCTGCAGACCTCTCGCCATGTTTGTTTAGTTTCTGATTTGTAACATCTACTTAATCTACTTTTTATTACAGCCAATGTTATGGTATGTTGCATATACCCGCCGTCTCCTCACTAAAGTAGTTGATCCGCTCCAACCACTTGATGGAAACACACTTAATTAAAATTAATTTTTTAATACATTTTTAAAGATTCACTTCACATTTATATGGAAACCTAGCTAGTGCGAATTATCTCTTTATCACCGTTTTCTGATTCCATACTTCAAAATGCAAGCAGGGTGATAGAAACCCAATCTAGTGACATGCTGTGACATAATGAATGTATCTGCTCTGACCTTTGAGATGTCTCTGGTACCGATGCAGCTCCGGAGCCAGCAGGCCGCCCAGGGGACCAAGGCAACCCAGCGCCGTGACAACAGAGTCTTCATCATCCATGTCCACGTCGTCATCACTCTCCCAGCTGCCCAGAGCGCCACTATGACGAGACAAGAACATCATGAGTCAAAACATAATAATATTTAGCATCAGAAACCCCCACTACTGCTACTGTAACATGTTCCAATCACCAGTATCACACACTAACTAAATAAAATAAATAAATAAATACATACAAACATTTTATTCACATTTTCCTTGAATATAAACATTTTGAGAGGTTTTGCCTTGAATGTACACAGTTTTGTGCCTCTAAACGGTCTTTGAATTAGCACAATACCTGAGGTAAGGCTGCAATAACAACCTGTTAATTGTAAACAAGGCAGGATTTCACCTCTACAAGCAAATTATATATTAAAAATAACATTTAGACTAGGGGGCGCCTTTAGCTCAGTTGGTAAGGCGTCCCCCTCGCGGGCCGGGCCCAGCAGCAGACCCGGGTTCGATTCCCACCCGCGGTCGTTCTCTGTATGTCACTCCCCTCTCTGCCCCATTTCACCTCTGTCTCTCTGCACTATCAAATAAAGCATAAAAAAATAAATAAAAAAAAACATTTAGACTAAAAGTACCCCATGGAGTTGATTATGTATATTACATTTTTCTGACCAAAACATCAAAAGCAGTTGCCTCGAATGGTTAGAAAACTCCGTAATTGTTCCTTTAAGGGCAATAAGTTGGTGAAATTAAATGGTAGGTAATACTATCGGCTATTGAAAGAGTTGAACAAACCTTCCATTGGACTTGACGGCGGTGGGGAACGGAGTGATGTTGTACGTGTATTTCTCTCTCAGCTCGGCCAGTTGAGGGAAAGGAAACACTGCAATGGAGTAAACCTCCTGAGAGGCACAGAGCGAAAAATTGAGTTCAATAAAACATAAATAATACATATATCAATTTAAAATCCTTATTAAAAAGTTTTATTTCTCTCCGACCTGCATGAGTTCAGCAGGCTCTATGAGGTTGTGCTCCAGCATCTCCTGAGTCAGACATCCCATCGTGCTGTAGAACTCGTCTGCTGACTGACAGTACTCGATTCTCCTGGACACAGACACAGGGAAGAGGACGAGCAGTGTTTATTAGATAAGACAATTAAAAAAATGTAATCAGAAAGCTAAAATCAAGACAGAAGAATACAGAGAGGAGGATGTATTGGAATAAATGTGAACATTTTAGTATTAGTACTGTATTTGTTTTAGTCAAAACTAACAGTTGAAGTTTTCTCTGGGTTCTAATTTGGGTTTTAATCTGAGTTTCAATGGAGCTTTCAGTGTTTCAACTCCTGCAACTTTGAATAGGGATTATTTATCAATCAATATATTTTTAAATCTCTGAACATGAAAACCTAGAAATATTATTTTATTATGTTTATCATCTGATTTTATCAGTCTGTCATTCTGTCTATCATTGACTGAGTCTGTATGTATTTGGGCTTATATGTTTTTCTATGTTTCCAAGTGCAAGACAAATTCCCCTTGGGGGCAATCACGTTTTTATCTCAATCTCAATTTGTTTTGGACGAACACATTTTTCATATTATCCACTCACTCTCCCAGTCTCTCCCAGATGGACCCATGATTTGGACACACATATTGTTTACCAAAATGCCAACACAGGTCAAACCCTAAGTTGTTTCTGTGAGTAAACGTCCACTCACTCTCCAAGTCTCTCCTCTTTCAACGTTTGAGTATGAAAATCATTAAATTTAATGTTGACAAATAGCACTAAAATTATCAATCCGCACCTTGGACACACAAGTCAAACCCTTGTTTCTGTAATAAATGGTGCACTCACTCTCCCAGTCTCTCCCAGATGGCGAGAGCGACTCTGAACAAAACCTCTGATCCCTCAAAGAACACGGAGTCCCAGATCTTGAGCACGGTGGGCGCCGGCAGACAGGTGGCGAACATGGTGAGGAACCACTGCATCGTAAACACGTTGGTCAGAGGAGGCTCGTAGGCTCCTGGGACCAGACAGACAGACAGACAGACAAACACACAGACAGAGAGTCAGGCACACACACAGACAGACATACAGACAGACAGACAGATACACACACACAGACACACAGACAGACAGACAGGAACAAAGGCTGTTAAAAGGCATGTATGTAATGTGACATAAACACAATTTTTTCCAAGTGTATTTTGCCTGTATGCATAAAGGTAAAACATGAAAATTAGTTACAGATGGTATTGAGTGATTCTAGAGAACTTTTGTTGTCAAAACATTTGTCAGAATCAGTGAATATCTCCTCCTGATCCGCTACTTATCCCGTGTTATGTATGTACACTACCTAGGCTCTGTAAACTAGTATGTAAACAAAGGGTATGTAAACAAAGGGGGCCCACTGTAGCTAGCAACATGCCCGTTTAAAGAGCATAGGCTGTATATTAACACTGGATTTTTTTTTCAACGCACACAGTTCGTTTAGTAATATTTATGTAAAAACAGAGACAGATTCTTACCTCCGGCCTCCTTGTTCGCTGCTTTCTGAAGGTGGTGGAGATGCTGGGAGAGTCTGGGGAGCTTCAGGCGCAGCAGGTCTCTGAACACAGCCATGTCCACTGGCACACGGAGACGGTACAGGGTTAAAAAGATATTCAATTAGTTGTTTATTTTATTTTTCTTATATTTCTTATTACTTTTCTAAGCCTGTATGTGTGTGTCATTGCGTTTACCTGACAGCGCCCGCAGGTTGTTGGCGAAATAACTCTCGGGAAGAACTTTGTCAATCAGATAGATCATCACCTGAATATAGAAGAGAGAAGACAGTTCCATTCATTGGGTCTAAAGCAGGGGTTCTCAAACTTTTGATAGCCGAGGGCCAATTTAGGAACCCAACATTGGACCGAGGGCCGCCGAAGGAAAAAAAATTATAAAACTGAAATAATTTCAATGGCCAGCGTCTTTGCGTCTTTACAGTTTACATGTATTGGTCAGCATCCAATACTGTGTAATTAACACATAGTAATAAATGAAGGGCTAGGTCTCATTTCAACATTGGGGAACACACATTAAAAGCGGGGGTCTGGGGGTTGTCCCCCAGAAAAATTTGAGGTTCGAACACTTCATTTTGTGCATTTTGGTAAATTTTTATGCAGTAATTTGTGTCTTCTGTATTTATTTATGGTGGAAATGTTAAGGAAAAGACAACTCGCTCCCATTGACACACATCTAATGGAATATAAATCAAGGCACTGAGGCATTCTGTATTGCATTCAAATATTTATTCTACTTTATTGTTCAAAACTTTCTACACATTGAAAACGTATCACCTTTTGGAGTGTTTTTTGTAGGACTCACTACTCATGATGCAGCAGCAGTGTTAACTATTATGACACTATACATTGGAAATAAACAGGGTGGGCTATCAGCAGTCAACTAGGCAGATAGTTCCATGGCTATCAGCAGCTAGCTAACGTTAGTTTGTTAGCTAAACTTTAGGCAAAAGAGTTAGAAACCAGATAATGTTAGCATCCATCCTTAGACACTTGACCTAATCTAATTCACCTTGAATGTGAGAAAGTGCATCGTATTGGGCTTGACAAGCTCACTATCTAACAACTTACATTGGGACCACTACACTGCCTGCTGCACTGCGGGAGGCTGACCAGCCGTCTGCAACGAGAGGCAGAGGCCAGCCGAACTTCGCAAGTTCAATAAGTGGGGAATGAATACAAACAATTAGGAGGGATATTTAAGTGTTTCGACCCCTGTACTGTTTTTACTGTTACGGGGGACGCATCCCCTCCGTGCGTTTCCATAAAAAAAAAAAAAAAAAAAAAAATGATAATTTTTTATTTTATTTTTAATAATTCATAATTCAATGCGGGCCGCGGGCCGCCATATATGCTGCGGCCCGCGGGCCGCACTTTGAGAACCACTGGTCTAAAGCAACATAGCTACTTCACAAGGAAGTAAGACTGATGAATTACAATTGAAGCTATTGTGTGTAACTTTTTCAAATAAATGCATGTTGGTTACATTCAAGCGTGCGTGTGTGTGTGTGTGTGTGTGTCTATAATGTGTGTGTGTGTGTGTGTGTGTGTGTGTGTGTGTGTGTGTGTGTGTGTGTGTGTGTGTGTGTGTGTGTGTGTGTGTGTGTGTGTGTGTCTATAATGTGCGTGTGTTTGTACCTTGAGTGCGTCGCTCTCGCTGCCCTCTGTCACCTCCAGTATGAGAGCAGCGAGCACGTTGAAGCCCTGGCAGTAGCCCACAGTCTTGTTCCATCGCGCATACGCCAGCAGAACCCGCTTCAGCACCACGCGGTCCTGCTCCCCCTCCTGGCCACAGTAGGAACTGCAGCCTGTTCTGTGTAGGTCCTGGATGGGGAAAAGAGGGACAGTTATTTAAAAAGGTGCTACAAGGAACTTTTAAATATTTCTGAAAACAGTCAAATTTTTCTTCTGATGATCATGAATAACATGTGACAGCAAACGAGACCATCAGTCCAAAGAATTCTATTTCTATATAGTTTTTCTTAATGCCTTTGTCATGGGTACGCTCACCTAGGAACAACAGCAAATTACAGCAGCAAAAATCTCGAAATTGACCAGTGCTTGAAATAACAATGTTTTTGCCTGCGGTGTCCATCCTTAAAGTTTACTATAAGTCAGTGATCTAACTGGATAAATAAAGTCACACGTTAAGGAGAGAGTGACGATTAGACAAACACGGAGAAGACGTCGGTGGAAACTGTTGAATCACTGACTCATCCTGTTCTCTGACGCACAGACAGACAAAAGCAAACATCCTTCACCTGCTGCTGCTGCTCCACACACACACACACACACACACACACACACACACACACACACACACACACACACACACACACACACACACACACACACACACACACACACACACACACACACACACACACACACACTTTAAAAAGGGACGTGCTCTGCTGTTCTAAGGTCATGTCCTAAATGTGCTGAGGTGTCCAAACATACAGATAATAAAACAATTAAAAATTTGAAATATACAGCTCTGGGAAAAATTAAGATACCACTGCAAATGTTCAGTGTCTCTTGTTTTACTATCTATAGGAATATGTTTGAGTAGAATGAACATTTTGGTTTTATTCTATAAACTACTGACAACATTTCTATCAAATTCCAATACAGTTTTTGTCATTAAGAGCATTTTCAGTAAGTAATGTAGAGATGAAGATTTAAGAAAAATCCAGACTGGTCTCTTAATTTTTTCCGGAGCTGTATAAATAATGTTAATAATAATAATAATAATATAAAATTTGGATTAAGATGCGCATCGAAGAAAAGGGTGTCTAAAATCCTACATGTGGAACTAACAATAGAACTGTATAGTGTATTTTTGAATCTCAATTAAACATTTACATCTGTGAAAATTAGTTCAGATTCGAGGGCAAGGCAAGCGTGAATAATTTATCACTGGATGAAAACATTAAACACTATCAGAGTTGGGGGGCGCCCTTAGCTCAGTTGGTAGGGCGTCCCCCCCCGGGCCGGGCCCAGCAGCAGACCCGGGTTCGATTCCCGCCCGCGGTCGTTCTCTGCATGTCACTCCCCTCTCTGCCCCATTTCACCTCTGTCTCTCTGCACTATCAATAAAGCATAAAAATGCCAAAATATATCTTTAAGAAACACTATCAGAGTAAAAAGAATATATATATTTTTTTCGCAGAAATTTTTATTTTCTATACTGGGTTGCAGTGTTACTAATATACTAAAGTAATCATATGTGTTTGGTGACCTTAAACTGTCTCTACGTTATAATTCATTCACATCCATAAGTAGGTCATGTCGCTTCCCTATCCTTTCCCTATCCTGCATGCTTCTAGGAAAATGCTGAGGCTTCAACACTGGTCCCTATGCTGCTGAATCAGGACACACACACTTTGAGAAACACAAATGCTATGGGAACAATAAGGCATATGTTTTGTGACCAAAGCTAATAATTTTAACGTTTTAATGGTATTATTATTTTGTATCCATTTAAATGTTTGTAAATGTTAAATGTGGAAAACACAAAAACAAATTTTAATTAAAAATAAAAGTGCAGACCCATAAGCCCCGATATAGCAACACTATCTGGTTACCTTGACGATTTGGATGCCGAGGGAGTCGTCGTCAGGGTTACTGCGCTCGTTAAAGGCAAAGCGAAGCGTCTTCTCCCAGTCGATGGAGATACTGTGGAGGTACTGGTCCGCTAGAGTCAGCCACACCTGCAAACAGACACAGACAGACAGACAGAAAGACACACACACACACACACACACACACACACACACACACACACACGGAATAAGATTAAGTCTGAGTAATGTCAACAACTATACTAACCTTAATAGAGAAATTATTCAAATGTCAGTCCGTAATAGGTTTTGTGAATAATATTTTAACATTGTATGTCTCTATATGTTTTAATCACTTGAACTCATGAACTAACTATAGCTTTTTTGTCTTGTTTTTGTGTGTGTGTGTGTTTTTTTTTAAATATTCTGATATGGACCTTTGTTGCTGAGATAAAGTTTCATTGAATATGCAACTTTCATTTTCCTAATGTAGTTTAATGAGAACAGAAAATTACCAAATTGCTTCCTTTGATTGAAATAAAGAGAGATAAATATGACATAGACATGATATGTTATTTGAGGTTCCATACCCTCTTCCTCCACTCCTTTGGGACTCCAGTAGGAAGCCTGGCCACTGATTTAAGGGCGTCGTACCACTGTGGGGATAAAACAAACGTTTTTATTGAAATTATTAAATTACACAAGGCACTCTTCACTGAGGCTGAATTAACAACAAACTAAATACTACTGATATGTTGGTTAAAGTATTTGCTCACTGAATTCTGTGTTCATCAACATTTCCCAAAGAAAAAAGAAAAAAATTATACATAAAGAAAAAAAAAAACATGTCAAAAATATTACATTCTCTCAAACACTGAAACTTATAAACACACAGATACTCAAAACGTTACAGTAATAATAATAATAATAATAATAATAATAATAATAATAATAATAATAATAATAATAATACTACATTTTATTCTGAGGCGCCTTTCATGTCCCTCGAGATCAACGTACATCCAAAAACATATACAGTATAAAAGCAAAACAGGTACACAAGAGACAATTATTAAAAACAATAAAAAATAAGAATCAGTGAAACTGGGGCTTCCTACTTAAACTGAACCAGTGAGTATTTATTTACCTGCTGGAATCCATTCTTCCCCACTGACGGTTCGATGGTAAACTTCAGCCTCGTGTCGACTCCTACAGAGAAACACAAACACACCCAGTCAGCTTCTATTGACCCAGATCTGTGAATAGAATCGTTCTAGTCAATATAAACAAACAGACAGACAATTTGACTTTATGCACAAATAGATTATGGGAGAGATCAACATAGCCACACCACCAGGCAGGCTGCTAGATGAAGTCAAACCAAAACTATGACTTAATATAATAATGTAAATAAATATAATGTAATAAAAAAAGAGGGTAAAAAAGCCCTTGTGTAGCCCTTCGTAGTTTGGCTTATTTGAAGTTAATGTATTTAAATGATTGATGAATGACAAAATATTATGAAGCATTAATAACATGGTCTTCATTTAGCAAACAAAAACCCTTTCAAAGAACTATTATTTTCTTCTTTCATGTAGTCATATCACTTCTACAACAAAAATAGGCAACAATTAAAAACGATGTTACAGATGCTAAGCAGACGTTTTTTTTCTCCCACTAACATTAAGGTAAACTGACATATTCATTGTTTTTGACCTGCACCTTAAGCTCCCAAGAGGAACACATATGTAGGCTATTTTATCTCCTTTAAAACGATAGTATAAGGGAAAAGGCGGGACTTGAGGCAATAGTTTTCGTATCATTACACAGATTTTATAAACAGAGTATTTCGCTCTGAGGCGGAAGAGTGAGTCGCTGTCCATTTCCGTGTGGTGCTGAATCCGTGTTTCAAACTCCACTTGGGAAATCACATAAAAAACTAACCCGACACACACACACACACACACGCACGCGCGCGCAGACATCTGTAGAGAATAGCGCAGTACTGTAGGCTTAACCCCTCAAACGGAAATGAAACTATGATTTGAAGTTAAGATGATAAGGTCTCGTCTAGACATGTTTAGGCAGCGAGCCATAAATCTCTTGACTAGCGGCCATTTCTCCCCCCTCTCAACAGTAGACTGATCGGTGTGTAACGCGCGAACTAACCGAACTACATCTAAACAATATCATTCTGAAGTCACTAAAAGTCCGTTAAATCAGGTGAAATGTGTTTTTAACCTGTATGGTCCGTGTCTGTCGCTGTGTCCTGCGCCATAATGGATGAACTGTGGTTTCCCTTACAGAGGATTAACTCGGGAAAACCCTCCTACTTCCCGGTCACAGATTATACACACACAACTCAAACAACACGTGGGTTTAGCATAGAGTGTATGTTTAGCTGCGGTAGGGTCTGCGACACAAGAGATGCCCCATAGGCTACACAACTTGATTAAAGGACTACACACAGTGTTTAAGAGTAGTGTGCACAGTAGCCCGATAACTAAATATAGGCTTAATACAAAAAAAAATTAGGCTTAATTACTTGCAGGTAGTTCAGGTTCGTTCATACAGGTATTTGCATTGTGAAGTTGTTAAATTACTCTCAATTAAAACTTGAAATAACTTGCATACCGCATGAAGACATCTGACCATTGTTGCCGTCTACATATCCAGTGCATCCACAGATCATAAGAAGTGATTGAAAGCTGATCTCGATGTAGTCGCTGTGAAACATTAGATATGAAACCTGAAGCCTGTATGATCTCTTGATTTAATGCGCACTCACTGGAGCTCAGATGAGTTGTTCAGTCAGGTTAGCTCATCTGACACTTTACGATCATTGGTTTGTTAAAAGGAAACCGCATAGGTTCATGAAAACGTTTGAAAGGTTTGTAGTATATTGCAAAAACAAAAAGACAGAAAGGCTGTAAAAACTTTGGACATTAATACGTTGTAAAGATGAAATAAAGATTGTGATTCTAGCGTCATCGAACATCTATATTATTATTTTTTAAAGAGGTGCACATTTCTAATAATATGTTACATATTGCCAAAATGTTTTCAAATATTTCTTGGGGGGAAAATTATAATAAAAAAATAGATATAGCCTAATGTAGTAAAAAGCTTACAAAGTTTCATGAAAATGACATCTATAAGTAAAAAAATGTACCCTATTCAGTATGTATATGCCTTAAGTAATAAATAAAAGAAAAAATAGAGTATTAAGGAGTTGGTAGGAAAATAGGAAGATGCATCTCCAAGAAAAAACTAAACCATGATCTAACATACTTTACCGAACAAAATAATAAAAGCCTATCCGGACATTATTCCTCGTATACAACTGAAGTTTCCAGAAATAATCAAATCATCAACACTAGTGCCTTCCCCTGCCTTTCCCTACAGTAGCTCCATCGCCTATTCATAAATGCCCGTGGATGTTTGCGCATTGTGTCACCTGGCTCTAAGGTGCAGAGCAGCCGGGGCGCGCTCCTGGATATCCCGTTGCGTTTCTTCAGGACGTTGCTGATGATGTTTCCGACCCCTCCCGAGGCATGGTGCTGCTGCTGCCGCTGCCTCACGCCCAGCCTCGGCCTCCTGTAGCCGGCAGACAGTCGCTCCTGCCTCATCGCTAAATAGCCCCGTGTTCAAAATCACCTCATGGTCTTTAAATCCCGTTTTAGAAGGAAATTCTCGTTGTGTTGTCTTCCTTGGCGACGCAGAATTTATCCCAATATACAGACACACAGCTGCTCCTATAAACGCGATCTTGCAACACCTTTAAAAATGTATCGATTAAACTGAGTGGCTGCTATACTACCGCGTTTCAAAATCGTTTCCGGAAGACAGCTTGTGTTCTAGAATTATACCAAACGGAATGACAAGACGTTCCATTCATTCATAATCCAGAAAAACGTCCATTATGATATAATGCCGCAGTCAATTCAAGCAACTGAAATGTCTACATACAAGTCCGAAAATAGCGGATGCTTTTGGGAGGAAGTAGCGATAGTGCTTGGTGCTGCTGATGCTGCACGCACACCTCCTCATCATCCTCCATATGACGTCACCAGGAGGAGGTGCACGCGAGGAGGGGCACGCGGGCAGGAGAGAGAGAGATTGAGAAGCAAGTAGAGAGAGAGGGAGGGGGGGGGTGTCAAGGAAAGGATTTTATTTCTGCACCAACTTGTAACTTAATAAAAAGAAACAGCATGCCATTATAAAGCATATACTGCTTATTGACTGAGTCTGCACCAAACAGAGCAGCAGATGCAAGATAGAAATATTTAAAAAAAAAATAAAAGGGTTTTATTATGAGGCGCAGCCCTGGATAAAAAGGGGGAAAGTCACTGTTTTTTTGTTTCTGGCTGTTTTTTTGTTTCTGACAGGTGTATATTAATTTGCCCGTTGCATTAGTTGTCTACGAAGGTTAACTGAATATCTTTTAGTTTGTAGACTGGCATATATGAACATGTGGGTGGTAGGATGGCCTAGAGAGGAAAGAGGGGGCCGACCAGTAACCATGAGGTCTCTGGTTGTTTAATTCTCCTAATATGGAAAACCCAGCGTGGGATTCTAACAATAAAAACATTTACCTTCACACTGTCCACCAGAAACTAGTCAGCATTATAATGTATTAATAATAAGAATAAGAGTGATGATAATATCAGTAGGCCTATACTTTGAAGGATGTATCTAAAACAAAACAAACTGAACTTTTTTAAATAAGTATACAAGAAATAATTGAAGAGCAATGATATCATACGGACACTTTGAACTGCTAATGTTAAATAAAACTGAATTGTACATCAATTATTTGCTATTCCACCAGTGAAGACATGTCAGGGGAGAAAAGTGTCAACATCTTTGTCTAAATGTAAAGTGAAAAAGAGCTTTTGTATCAGCATCTACGGAGTTAAATTGTGGAATAAGTTAAGTGTGGAAGTACAGAAAAGCCAAAACATAAGACAGTTCAAAAACAAATATAAAGACATCATCTTCACAAAGTACAGAAATTTAGAAAATGTATGTATATACACAAAATGATTCGGTATTCATGTATGTATGCATTATTATAGCTTTTTATTATACTGACATGTTAATAACATAATATATCCAAGCCAAATTGATCTGTTAAGGGGTAGGACTAGATAAGTTTTTTAACTTCCTCCTACCCCCTTTGAGCATGTAGAAAGTGTCTGTTTTTTTTATTCTATTTCTTTTTTTGCTTTTTGTTTGTTTTTTATTTATTCATCTATTAATATTCAAACTTGTTTTTTTTTATTGCTTGCATGTTCGAAATAAAGACAATCAAATCAAATCAAAGTAAGATTTAATCACAAGCAGCTGACCTTTGTTATCCCCCTCAATGCAGATAGTGGACTTTTACAATTATATCATATCATCCTTGTTGCCCAGAAATTGTATGATGAATCACAATGCTGCCTTTGCGACACTAGTTTATGAGCTTCTGGGGGATCATGATCAACCAATGATGATTCTATGGCCCGGTAAATTCTACTTTTAATATTTCAGGTGTGAATTAATTTGAACCTACTACAATTTAAATTCCTTTTTCTTAACTGAATATTAATAAATAGTCGTATTTATCTCCAAACCAAAGCAGTAAGAAACCTACAGAATAGTTGTAAAATATTTATTTATTTATAAAGGAAAATGTAGTTATTAATAAAATACAACTCTAATTGATTTGTTTATAATCAGTCCTGTGAATCGTTACAGTTGATAGGTTTGACTGTAGTTTATTTTTTAAACTCTTGTTAGGCTGGCAAAACGTCATTTAGAGCAGATTGTTGACACCACGATATATATCAGGATATGATATCTCTGGCCACTGGGTGGTGATCACTGCGCCAGCTTGATGCTGGGAGACTAAACTGGTGGTTAAAATGGTTTAAAAGGTTTCAGATTTATCAAATTAATAATTTATGAGTATATTTAACGTTATCTAGCTGGCAGAGTTCAGTGTTGTGCCTGAACGCGTTAAATGAACGATCGTTCATGAGCTCGTATCATATTGGGGGCGAACGTGAAGTGAACGTACGTATTTCTGCCTGATGAACGTTATTGCGAACGCGTTCATTCTGGCGTTTGTGAACGGCGCTCTTACAGTCGTTCAATCGTTCATCGAGTGCCAGATTTCCATAGAAAACCCCGTTAAAAGACAGCGTAAACAGCCAAACAACCAATCTGTCAAAACATGCCACCACAGCGTCGCACCGCCGCTGCGTCATCAAAATGCGATACACCGCGGGAAAAAAAACAAAAACAAATGAATGCAGCACATGATGCAGCAGCACTTACTCAGACCATGGACCTAGCCTCAGGCTCTACCCTCTTCTTCGTATGATTGTTACCTACCTTGTGTTTGTGTTAATAATTATGTCAACACATCTTCTGGGCTTGTTGTTAACAGTAGGCCCTATACTGCAGTTTAGAATGGTCTCCTTGAGGGTTTTACTATTTTAAGTTGTCATTTGTTTGTAGAACCTGCCTGGTATATTTTTCCAGTGTTGCTTTATTTGAATGACATTTCATGTGAATTGTTTCCAGGTTTGGAAAATTATAAAAATGGAAAAACATTTGCACCTTAACCGTTTTTGTTTGAATAATTCCTCATTGAAAAGACCACTCAAACAGCAACTTTTTCCTCATGTTTTTGAGAATATACTGTAGGGGTAAAAGCTGCAGCTGGCTTCTAGTGTGGACTGAATGTCATTGAAATAATTTCTGTCTGTGGTTCTATATGGAATGTGGCAATTATTTGTAAAAATAATAGCCTGCAGCAACATATTGAAAAAAAAGAACTATGAACTAGTTCATTTTTGAACTGTGAACTTAGTTCAGAATTTTGAATTATGAACTATGAACTGAACTAGTTCATTTTAAAGTGTGTGAAATTAACTTTGAACTAGTTCACAAAGAAAAATAACTTTCCCAACACTGGCAGAGTTGATCTACAAGAACTTGACATTCTGTCTGTCGGTCAAATTTAAATATATGTGCCACTGATAATTTTCTTTTTGTGCTGTTTAGGACCGTAAGACTGTTTTTCCATGGACATATAAAAAAAGGACATTGGATTAAAAACATTGCTTTGAAAGCTGCTCATTGGTGCAGCGCAACATCAAGGAGATAATTGATTCCGCGTCATGGGAGCCCTAGCGCATAACGTGCACTGTATGTTTTCTCTAGCATTGTAAGACAGAAATCATAGGCCCCACCCCTCCATGGCTAAAACAAAAATGAAATGGTGAATAATACGCTTGAAGTGGCGTTTTGAAAAGAGAAAACTTTCATTTTATTAGTACATGGTCTAAAGACAAGTATGGGCCAAGGATTGATTTATTTATTTATTTTTTCCCCAAAGGGGGCGGGGCATGTCAGTATGATATGAGGTCATTCAAAGATCAAAGGCAGGTGAAGTCACATGCATAGTTACAGTTGCTAGGGTTGAATGTTTATATTTAAACTCTTGAAATTTTTCCTTTGAAGTCATTGGAATGGCATGACGTCATTCAAAGATCAAAAGGCAACTAAAGGTTCCAATGATGTAATGGTTGATGTCATAAAACGCAATATGAAAGTTTATAAGTAGGACCCAAATCCAAAGGTTGGTTTCCGTTTTGATTTTTCAGAGCAAATTCACATCGTTCCAAGGAAAGGTACACAGCGACTACAAACAGCGATCTCAATGGATAACGCAAGAGAAGAGAATATGGAATTGGCCCTTCCGCTGGCCACAACAGAGACTCTCCGCCCGCTTGTCAAAATGTTCTTTGACAAACTGACAACGGTACAGTGGGTCAACCTGGACATCGGGTCTGTTGACAAGAAAACAGAGAGTATCATAGCAGACATGTGTGTGGATATAATTCGCATTATATCTAGATACATTTATGAGGCTTTAAAACAAAGCATAACACAGGGGGGTCATAGAAAATCGTCCAGTAGCTCTTGTGGATCCAGTGCATCACACATGATCATTGTTATTTCTGAAGACCAAGTCTTTGAGTGTCTAGGTGACACTATTTCACTAACTTTTGCGGAGGTGATGGGTGTCGACCAAGACATCCATTGCCAGAGCACACAGGAGGTTAACAAGCTTGTGGTAAAAGAGGTTACGAGGAGAGTTAACTCAGAGCTCTCAAAACTTAGTGGGAGCAGCGCAGGCAGCAGCCAGGAGAGCGGCGTGCTGGTATCCAAGCCTTCCACCGGCTTACTGAAGGCAATGGTAAAACCTGTCATAAATATACTGAAAAAAATAGCAGGACATATGAAATGCAAGGCAAGGAAGAATAAATGCCAAGAGAGCCCGAAACTGGAATCTGATGGAGCTAAAACACCAGGGGAAGGATCAGCAGAGGAGCCGGATGCACCTGAGGAGTCACGCCAAACTCCTGTAACTCCTTTTGAAGAGCAAGCATCACAAAGATCTTCTTCGGTGGAAAGCTTCGTTATGACAGCCACAGACGCTGTCAGGAGTATCCTGGAGAAACAATCGTCTCAAAGCAGTTGCATTAATCAAGACATTTCAGAGGAGGAATATGACATGCTTGTGTCCAGCACCTCAAAGGACACAGAGGCAGCTGCCTCTGAAATTATTAAAGTAGTTTTGGATGAAATTAATGTGGAGACAGATGGCTCACACAAGAGGAATTCCCTATCAGAGAAAACCTCTTACAAACCTTCCTGCTGGAAAAGGGTGGGAAGTAAAGTCCAAGCCCTTTATTTGCGCACATTTGCAAAGGAAACGATCTTCAGCTCTGTGTCAAAACTGAGGAGCAGCCTTGACAGCGTCCCACAAACAGTAGACACATCATCAGTTGAGTCTCTGATCACCAGGTTGGACTTCCTTGTGGAGGACATGATCCAACCAGAGGACAAAAGCACACCAAGAGGCAGCACAGATGAACACTCCCTTTATGAGAGAATTGCCAAAGGGATTTCTAGTGGGCAGCAAGACATTTTTTCAAAACGGCTTAGTGAGGTGATATACAGCCACCTCAAACCTGAGGACAATGGCCAAAGGGTCAACATTTTGGCCAAAATCAGGAAAGAAGTGGACTCCGTCATGAGGAGGATGTGTCAGTGGCTCACCTGTCAGTCACAACAGCTTGAGGGACAGGGGGACCAGATGAGCGTGGCTCTGAGCCAGATAAAGGAAGTAGTGGGAAGTCTGACATGCCCCGTTACTCCTGTGACATCAACAAAAGTTTCATCAGAGGGAAGCCTCTTAAATACAACTACAGAAGCTGTCAAAGAGATCCTGGAGAAACAATCAGCATATAGCAATCTCATTCATTTTACAGCAAACATCTCAGAGGAGGAATATGACCAGGTTGTGTCCAGGACCTCAAAGGATACAGAGGCAGCTGCCTCTGAGATTGCCAAAGTAATATTGGAGGAGCTTAATTTGGAGACAGATGGCTCACCCAAGATTACGTCCCTATCAGATAAAACCTCTTGCCAAACGTCCTGCTTGAAAACTGTGGGAGGTAGAATCAAAGCCCTTTTTGTCCACAAGTTTGCGAAAGAATCAGTCTTCAGCTCTGTGGCAAAAGTGAGGAAGAGCCTTGACAGCCTCCCACTGAATGTAGACAAGTCATCAATTGAGTCTTTCATTAACAGTGTGGATAGCCTGGTGGAGGACATGATCCCTGTAGAAAAAGCCAGCAAGACAACAGGCAGCACTGAGGAACTTTGCCTTTACGACACAATGGCAAAAGACCTTTCTAGCGGCAAGCACACACCTGTTGCCAAACAGCTGAGTGTGGTAATACACAACCATCTGAAACCTAAGGACAATGGACCAAAGGTCAAAATGTTCCCCAAAATCCAAACTGAAGTAGACAGTTTCATGAAGAGGATGTGGCTGTGGCTCACCCTTCAGGCTAAAAAGTGTGAGAAAAAGGTGGATGAGGTGACCATTGCTGTGAGCCAGATAGAGGGAGTAGTGGGAAGTCTGACATCAGCAAGAGACCCAACTGAGGAAACCACTGCAACTCATTTTGAAGAGGATGAACCAACGCAAGTTTTTTCAAAAGAAAGCTTTGTTACTACGAGGAAAGGTACACAGCGACTGCAAACAGCGATCTCAATGGATAACGCAAGAGAAGAGAATATGGAATTTGCCCTTCCGCTGGCCACAACAGAGACTCTCTGCCCGCTTGTCAAAATGTTCTTTGACAAACTGACAACGGTACAGTGGGTCAACCTGGACATCGGGTCTGTTGACAAGACAACAGAGAGTATCATAGCAGACATGTGTGTGGATATAATTCGCAGTATATCTAGATACATTTATGAGGCTTTAAAACAAAGCATAACACAGGGGGGTCATAGAAAATCGTCCAGTAGCTCTTGTGGATCCAGTGCATCACACATGAGCATTGTTATTTCTGAAGACCAAGTCTTTGAGTGTCTGGGTGACACTATTTCACTAACTTTTGCGGAGGTGATGGGTGTCGACCAAGACATCCATTGCCAGAGCACACAGGAGGTTAACAAGCTTGTGGTAAAAGAGGTTACGAGGAGAGTTAACTCAGAGCTCTCAAAACTTAGTGGGAGCAGCGCAGGCAGCAGCCAGGAGAGCGGCGTGCTGGTATCCAAGCCTTCCACCGGCTTACTGAAGGCAATGGTAAAACCTGTCATAAAAATACTGAAAAAAATAGCAGGACAGATGAAATGCAAGGCAAGGAAGAATAAATGCCAAGAGAGCCCAAAACTGGAATCTGATGGAGCTAAAACACCAGGGGAAGGATCAGCAGAGGAGCCGGATGCACCTGAGGAGTCACGTCAAACTCCTGTAACTTCTTTTGAAGAGCAAGCATCACAAAGATCTTCTTCGGTGGAAAGCTTCGTTATGACAGCCACAGACGCTGTCAGGAGTATCCTGGAGAAACAATCGTCTCAAAGCAGTCGCATTAATCAAGATATTTCAGAGGAGGAATATGACATGCTTGTGTCCAGCACCTCAAAGGACACAGAGGCAGCTGCCTCTGAAATTATTAAAGTAGTATTGGATGAAATGAATGTGGAGACAGATGGCTCACACAAGAGGAATTCCCTATCAGGGAAAACCTCTTACAAACCTTCCTGCTGGAAAAGGGTGGGAAGTAAAGTCCAAGCCCTTTATTTGCGCACATTTGCAAAGGAAACGATCTTCAGCTCTGTGTCAAAACTGAGGAGCAGCCTTGACAGCGTCCCACAAACAGTAGACACATCATCAGTTGTGTCTCTGATCACCAGGTTGGACTTCCTTGTGGAGGACATGATCCAACCAGAGGACAAAAGCACACCAAGAGGCAGCACAGATGAACACTCCCTTTATGAGAGAATTGCCAAAGGGATTTCTAGTGGGCAGCAAGAAATTGTTTCAAAACGGCTTAGTGAGGTGATATACAGCCACCTCAAACCTGAGGACAACGGCCAAAGGGTCAACATTTTGGCCAAAATCAGGAAAGAAGTGGACTCCGTCATGAGGAGGATGTGTCAGTGGCTCACCTGTCAGTCACAACAGCTTGAGGGACAGGGGGACCAGATGAGCGTGGCTCTGAGCCAGATAAAGGAAGTAGTGGGAAGTCTGACATGCCCCGTTACTCCTGTGACAACAAAAGTTTCATCAGAGGGAAGCCTCTTAAATACAACTACAGAAGCTGTCAAAGAGATCCTGGAGAAACAATCAGCATATAGCAATCTCATTCATTTTACAGCAAACATCTCAGAGGAGGAATATGACCAGGTTGTGTCCAGGACCTCAAAGGATACAGAGGCAGCTGCCTCTGAGATTGCCAAAGTAATATTGGAGGAGCTTAATTTGGAGACAGATGGCTCACCCAAGAGTACGTCCCTATCAGATAAAACCTCTTGCCAAACGTCCTGCTTGAAAACTGTGGGAGGTAGAATCAAAGCCCTTTTTGTCCACAAATTTGCGAAAGAATCAGTCTTCAGCTCTGTGGCAAAAGTGAGGAAGAGCCTTGACAGCCTCCCACTGAATGTAGACAAGTCATCAATTGAGTCTTTCATTAACAGTGTGGATAGCCTGGTGGAGGACATGATCCCTGTAGAAAAAGCCAGCAAGACAACAGGCAGCACTGAGGAACTTTGCCTTTACGACACAATGGTAAAAGACCTTTCTAGCGGCAAGCACACACCTGTTGCCAAACAGCTGAGTGTGGTAATACACAACCACCTGAAACCTAAGGACAATGGACCAAAGGTCGAAATGTTCCCCAAAATCCAAACTGAAGTAGACAGTTTCATGAAGAGGATGTGGCTGTGGCTCACCCTTCAGGCTATAAAGTGTGAGAAAAAGGTGGACGAGGTGACCATTGCTGTGAGCCAGATAGAGGGAGTAGTGGGAAGTCTGACATCAGCAAGAGACCCAACTGAGGAAACCACTGCAACTCATTTTGAAGAGGATGAACCAACGCAAGTTTTTTCCAAAAAAAGCTTTGTTACTACAACGACAGAAGCTATGAAGAACATCCTGGAGGAGCAAACTACCAATATCAGCCCCATGAATATTAATGAAAACATCTTGGAAGAGGAATATGACGTAGTTGTGTCCAGCACCTCAACGACACCGGCTTTCTACATTGACAAACCAGCTATCAATAATGAGGCTGCATGTGAGGCTGAGAAAGACCAGTTTGAGGCTACAGTTGACTTTACTAGATCAAAGTCCGCAGCCAACCCATCTGCAAGTAAGCCCTCAGTACACCCTAACCATAAGTGGGATGGACTGTTTTGCCAAAATATGGTGTCTGGGCTGGTCTATCAGATCCTCAAGAATCAGCCCATCAGTCTATCCGCTGATACTACAAGATATATTATCAAAACATTGAAAGAAACACTTTGTGCAGAAATTGCAGGTTCTGACATTGCTGTCAAGCCAAGTGGTCACCATATTAAAAGGACCATCAGGGCTGTGCACAAGGACCTGTGCAAGAGGATGGGCAGTGCAGGGGTGTTAAGGATGAATCTCCTGTCAGAGGATCCCTTAGTCTATCAATACATCATTGAGACTCTCAAACAGCACATGGTGACACCAAAGAAGACGAGCGCCATTAACAGGTTCATAAAATCTGTTTTTAACACCGTGGCAAAACCGTTTTCTTTCTGCTTCAGAAGTGGCCACAATTAGTTAAGATCAGTGGTCAGGTTGGGAGGGTAGAGACCATTTTCACAGCATTCCAAATCTCTTCCTCACTGTGTTGGCGTGGGTTTTCTCCGAGAGCTTCGGTTTCCTCCCACATTAAAATAAAAAAATCATAATAAAAAAAAAATCTAAACATCAAATAAGAAGAAACATCAGAACAAATCTGGGCCCTAACCCCCATTGCTGTGAGGAGTGTACACCAGTTCCCTGTGTTGGCGTGGGTTTTCTCCGAGGACTTCAGTTTCCTCCCACATTAAAATCAAAAAATCCAATAAAAAAAAATTTAACATCAACTTTTCTGTTTTAGAACCTTTATTTTCTGCTGAAAAACTACATACTGGTAAATGTGTAACACAGTCTAAAGTTCTGCTGGTTAAAATATAAATCCATCATAACATGGCACATACTTGTGCTGCTTGGAACATAACTTGGTTGGAACATCTATAACGACTTGTAAATGGTTTTTCATTTGTGGAAAGTGCTGCAAGAAACCTTTTTAATTGAAATGTTAAAATGACATTGTAACAAACACCTTTGAGTCTTTTTGCCTATTCAGCTGTAGAAAACTTTAAAAAAAAAAGTAAATCATGAATTCTCCAACTTATTTCCATTGTATTGCTTATTCAAAAATGCTACGAGTCGAGAGGAATTCTCCCTTTTTTGAGTACCAAAAAGTAAGGAATGAAAGACTAGTGTGGTTTTACTGGATAGATGGATTTTGTTTTACTTCACACACACACCACAACTACATTACATGATCTTCAATCAAGTTTGAAAATAGTTAATTTAAGTTTTAAATTATAAATTCTCTTTTAAATGAGAAAGACAGGAAACAATGTTACACCACTCTTTGGCATTTCTGCTATTCATATTTTTCTCCATGTGAAATTACCTCGAAGGAGAAATCAATAATAGAGACCTTTACACAGACTACTATATATTAACACACTTATATTTAGGATACACTGATTCAGCAAAGTCACCTGCTGCTACCAAATAATGGACGGCAAGTAAATAAAATGATAATGTAATGAATGATGGAAGACGTTGTTATGAGTCAGTGCTACAGGTAGAGTGAGTATATCAAGTTTTAATGGCGTTCTCAATCGATATCAGCAAACAGCCTGACAATAAAAGGCCTCAATGATAATGTTTCGTAACCGTTATGATAAAATATCATGTCACTCGATGTTTTAAATTGGATGACTGCTAATTTCATTTTTCATCACACAATTAAATGTTTATTTGCTCCATTGTAAGGATTATTGAGCAGCAACTGTGTAAAAACTCTCCCTGTGTTCCAAATCAAATACTTTTTCTTTTTACTACCCTACATACTAAAGTACAAAAGAGTTTAAGGGGTCACAGGAGAGAGAAAAAAAAGTCAGATAAGGAAGATTCTTTTCATTATGTCAAAAAATTTAAAAATAAAGACTAATACTCCAAAGTGCTATTGGAGTTAGTGGGGCAATTGTGTATTTTCAGCATACTACAATTGACGTGCATGTATTGGGACATCATAAATCTTTTTCTGGCATACTAAATAGTATATAGTATGGGGAGTGGAATGCAGGCATGGTCTGCATTTGATTGTTGGTGTTACAAATCATGTGTGTTGTTGTGTACTCTACCTGATTATGAGCCATCATGCTGCATGTTGACAGAACAGGAGAGTCGACAATCAAATCAAAATGGGCACATACACATAAACTCATTACATTTTCTTTAGCTTTGTAAAAGGTGGAGTCAGCGATTGTGGAGAATGTTTGTTGTCAAAATCACAGCCTAGGTTCTGTAAACGGGCATGTTGCTATAGCTACAGTGGACCCCATTTGTTTACATAGAGACTGGGCTTTGTATAAACACTTGATTTTTTTTTTCAGCACATATAACAGTACAGACAGGTAGCGGATCGTGAGATGTGATTTTGACAACAAGTATTCCAGAATCACTCCAGACATTCCAGACTCCAAAGACTCTAAAGGCTACAAAAGTAAATGTCTTCCTATAACCTGAAACCATCTGCTGACCACTTGCTCTTAGACTTAGCCTCGTTGTGATCCTCCCAAAGTTCCTGTTCGTGCCGTTGGGATATTTCATTTCATGTGTTGAGCAATTCTAGAATGAGGTTTAATCCGTAATCTCTTCCCTGGAGGAATTACCTTTCTAAGATTTGTTTTCCAAACGCATCTTACATAACAAGAACAGTCGGCTCAGTTCAAATGATTTGAGTCTATTTTGAAAGTAGCAGGTCAAGGGAGATTGGGATATGAAAATGAACATATGATTCCCCCCCCCCCCTTCTCCCCCAAGTCATGCGTTCAAAGTCTGCTATGTAAATTATAAAAGGGATATTTTCATACATACAATATGTGATAACCACAACTAGGACAGGGTCTATAGTAACTTGCAAATGTATTCACTCTTTTTTGACATGTTGTGCCTTTTAAGCACAGTCTTTTCAGCCTTTTAAATCTTCGTAAATCACCAATATCATGAGAAAATACAAAATATTTTATTATTTCACTACAAATTCAGGCCTCCAACAATGGGTATCTCGCGAGCGATGTGTTGGAGACTCCTGTACAAGTGAGTGCTTAAGAATACCTTTCTCCAGACAGTAAACACAAAGCCCCTAATATCAACTACACACCGCTCAATCTTTTTAAGTATTAAAAAAAAAAAAAAATTAAAAAATAATAATAATAATTCTTACGTTGTTTCTGTGAGACGGCCCGAAGGCAGGCTGTGATGATGTCCTCACTGTCTAAATGTTTAAATTGTTTTCTTCTCTTTATCAGTTGTGTTTTTGCTGCATTTGCATTGTCTATGTATTGTTTTTGCTTTGCATTCGTTTGACTCGACATCACTGTAAATGAGAGTCACACCCCTCAAGTGATCTCTCGAGTATGAATAAAGGTTAAATGAAAGGAAATGTATTCTTACGTCGTTTCTGTGAGACGGCCTGAAGGCAGGCTGTGATGATGTCATAGTTCTTCTGCAGCTTGTGACAGAGGCGGTCTCGTCTCCGCAGCTGACGCAGCAGTTTGGCCGACTGCAGCCCCGTGCGATACTTCACCTCCTGGATGATCGAATCAAGCTCCTCAGGGGCTGGAGGGGCAAGAAGACAGACAGACATTAATACAGACACATATAAAAGGCAGAACAGACAGACAGACATTAATACAGACACATATAAAGGCAGAACAGACAGACAGACATTAATACAGACATAAGGGCAAAACAGACAGACAGACATGAACATACAGTAGATAGACACAAAAAAAGTTACATTAAGGTTTGTTTAAGGGCTGCAAGGGCAATAAGACAGACAGGCAGACATTAATACAGACACATGTAAAGGCAAGACAGACACACAGATATGAACATAGATATACACATATAAGTTTTAATAAGGTTGCTATAGCACAGATGATAATAGATAGAGATTGTAATAACAACATGTGACATCTGCAGCACTCCCCTGTTCAATCAGAACATCTTAGTCATTTGTCTGTTTTCCAAGCTGCGGGCGAAAAGATAAAATGAAAACCAGAACACCGCCACAAATAAATACACAGCCACAGTGTCCTATTCAGTGTTCTCGGCTGAACACAGATGTTAAAGTTTTGTTGTAGTTTTCCCATTCTTAAAATAAAACAATAAATCAACTAATCAAAGAAATTGCATTAATAAAAATAGTCACAGTTGCATTTCTACATCAAAATCAATAATGACAATATTTATATTAGTGTGAATGCTGGAGGAACACACACAGCAATGTTTTGCAGTTCCATTTTAGCATAATTCTTCATTGCATATTTTCAAACTCTTTCAAATCAGCTTATCAGCATCCAGATTCCAAGCATTTGATCTACATTTCCCACACCCAGTAGATGGCAGAGTCTCCCTCATAGACACAGATACAAAGTAGTTTCCTTACTTCTTATATATCTCACACTTTATACCATTTATCAAAGAGGAACTAACCCTAACAATGTACCATTAATCCCAGACTAAACCTAATACACGTATCCACATTCTTCAGCTGTTATTAGAGGAGTTATCAGATCCTTTCCTCTTCCCCTGCCATGTGAACCTCAGCCCTCAGAAGAGTGAAACAATGTAAAACAATGTAAAAGGGCAAACAGCGATCTCACAGACCTGGCTGTGTTTACTGTAGGATTCCACTCCACTCTCTAACACAGAGGGAACAATGGCGGCGTGGCACCTAGGTTAACATATCTTTCAAGACTCCGAGGCAACACGCACATGCACACACACACGCACATGCACACACACATCCCCCTCTGTGTATGTTAGAGTGAGTGAGTGAGTGAGTGAGTGAGTGAGTGAGTGAGTGAGTGAGTGAGTGAGTGAGTGAGTGAGTGAGTGAGTGAGTGAGTGAGTGAGTGAGTGAGTGAGTGAGTGAACAGACTGTGACGCTACTCTACCTCTCAGTCACGTGAAAAGTTTGAAAACTAAACACTAGTGCGTCTGTTCAACAACCAGTTTCTCCTGCTATCTGATTACCAAGTGAACCCTTGTAGAAGTGTCAGTTACAAATCTCAATAAACTAACAATGACAAACCATTCATCATTACAAACTCATATCACTAAATTAATATCATTAATGATGGTGCATTCAAGTTTGTTATTAACTTTCTCTTATTCTGTTTGCTTAGTGTCTGAGACATAAGGGTTAATAAAACACCGCTACAACAGGAACAGATTACTGTCATTAAATTAAATCAACCATAAACGGGTTATGAAAGGGAATTGGTGTTTAGAAAGGAAATGGAATATAATATAATATTCATAAGTATGTTGAGTGGAGTGGAGCCCATGGAGGCCGCCATGTTGCAACGCCATATTTTTATATAGTAGCACAATATTGTTGCTTTTTTCTCAATGAGAGCCATGCAGCGAGGAATAGCGGTTACACAGATTTTTAACTAAATTGTGCAAAATAGAGCAAAAAAGTGATTATTGGTATTCTATAGCAACAGCACAAATCCTGAATTTTATTTTCAGAGTCTGTATTTTAAGAGAGGAAATGTTAGAATATACTTTCTTTAAAGTTTACATTAAGTCTGATGATGTATTAAATATGTGTTCTGATAACAGAAAACCAATACTTTCCTCTTCCTTGTTTACCCAAGGTGCATCTCTTCTGCAGGGTAAACTTGCTCAGGCCCACACCCCCACTGTGCTAAGTGTTTTGGGGGAATCTACTATCTAGACAAACAACTGTGCTGCCCCAAAGCATTGAAATAGTAGCTTTAATCTGAGAATATGTCATACAACCAAGTATGTAGGTGCAACAGTGAGTGTCAGTGGAGGTGACACATGTGTTTCATCTGGTGCGTGTCATTTAAAAGTGGCATTGCAGCAGCTATCAATTCTATTCTAACTCAATTTACTTTCATTCAAATGGGGAAACAACTCATATGGCTTTACATTTTGGCTGGCATGTCCTACAACAGCTATATAGTAGTGAAAACTAAGATGTTGACTTCCTTTAATTTAGATGCCACAGAACATCTAAGGTGTGTGTGTGTGTGTGTGTGTGTGTGTGTGTGTGTGTGTGTGTGTGTGTGTGTGTGTGTGTGTGTGTGTGTGTGTGTGTGTGTGTGTGTGTGTACCTGCACACAGAGTATTCAATTACTTGTTTTTTTAGTATGCCTCAAGTATTAAACCAATAAAAATCCCTCATGCATAGGATATCCGAAATAACTTTTGCTAATGGTTTATGGTTCTGTTATCCATTATATAGGCCGAGGCCCATATGTTTTTTTCTTTATTTTTTGTATTATTACTGTCAAGTATGTACAATGTGTTTCCTCTTGTTGATAAAATTACAACATTTATAATTAATAAATAACTTTTACAAAAACACAAAATTTCACACACACACACACACACACACACACACACACACACACACTCTATACTACAGCCGCCAGCCCCTCACCTTTCTGGGCCAGGTAATTCATCTGATGCCTCCTCGTGTGTTTCTCCTGGAGCTCAGAGAGAAAGCTTGACCCGGTGGTGCTGCGTCCCAGGAAAGCATCCGAACCAGACGCCTCTGTGGAGCTATCCCAGCTGTCCGCATGCCGCCTGCCACCTCCGCAATACGTCTCATATATCTCCACCAATAGACAGTCCACTATGGAAGTCCTGGAGCGCTTTACTTCACTTTCTCCCTCAGAATCGCTGTCTGCGTGCGTCCTTTGGTTGAAGTTAAAGGTGTTTAGGGTGCTAGTTTCAGTGCCAGGCAAAGAAGGGGCTGGTTGTGTTGATGATGATGTGGCATTAGCAGCAGGTGACTCGTTGGCGGCGGGGCCAGTCCATCGTTGGAAGCCGGAGATATCGTCCTGAAAGCCGGTGAAAGAATTCACAAACACACCGCTCTCGTCTTCGGAGCAGCAAACGTCCACGTCGCATATGTCAACTTCCAAAAGTTCATTCCCGTCTAAAGAAGTCACGTCCGAAGCCATTTTCTGTTCATAAATAAGCGCTGAATTAAGCCCAATTATTTAATTGTCTCTAGTAGTGAGGTGTTGTTATTTTAAACACCGCATAACTGGAGTTTTTAAAGTTTTTTTGAGCGTCTTCCAAGGAGGATAGAGTTCCTGGAGCAGACCATTTCAATCTTCGCTAAAAGAGGGAGACCCGTCTAGCAGCTGTTACTTCCTTGTATGTTTTGGACGTAATTTTCCTAATTTTCCTGTTTCCACCCCCTTCAATGGCCAAACAATGGGTCAGTCCGTTCCGCTAAACTTCCCAACGGCTGCCAAAACTTTCTACAGGTCGCGCGACAGGTGCCACGCCGATTGACCAATCACAGAGGAGCCGAAAGTACCTCGGCCAATCAGCGCCCTTTATTTCAGACAGGGGCTTGGAGGTAATTTTGTATGGAAAACATTTAGCACATTTTTCACATGAGAAATAAGTATAAAACAAAAAAAGGTAAGACAGTAAAATGTTAGGTGTATTATGGACAATAATATCAAGAATAATAATGTATCGTTAGGCTACTGTATTACTTATTATAAAACATCAATATGCAACTATGATAATGCTTGGGTTACAATAAAGTAATTTTTTCATTTATGTCAAGTCATCAGTGTTTTGTTCATTTGTAATTAAGTTTATTGATGAAGGATGTATCAACAAAATACAAACAAACATTTTGATTAAAATCCCATTAGGAATATTTGTATTTATTTATTGAATTGTGACCAAGATGTTTACCATTTTACAGTTATAAAGTAAACACCTCAGCGGTCTCTGGTGGACAAGCTATGCAATGACGTTACAAATGAACTCGAATATATAATTTTCTGTGCTCCAGTTTCTTGTTTAAAAGCTGCCATAAACTATATTTTCACAATAAAGTCGAATCGGCTGATATTGAGCCTTGGCTGATTTATCAATCTTGCTCTATTTTAAAAATGGTATTAGAATAATTGTTTCTTATCCTTTTATTGATGATTTCAGAGTTAAACAGAGAAAAATTAAGTTCAGTGCAGATAGGCTTTAGAAAAAACTTGCGTAATGCTTTTCAACTGATATCTATTTGTTGATTTTTCTTTAATAAATAGACAATTCTCACACACCAAGACGTAGAGACTGTAAACACTGTGAAAGCCAATTTGAATGTTTGTTGGCCGCATCTCAATCTTACATATTTTCAGTCTGAGCCTTTCAGTCAACAACACGTCATAATTGTACAAGTTGCCTATGTGGTTTATCTTTCTTTGCTCATTCTAATCCTGAAGATCACTTTTATTACATATATTTTGTTAATTGTTTTATAAACACAATAATAAGAATATAACAATATATGGCTATAACAAACGAGAGGAAGAAGTCGAGTATTAGAAAAAAGTAAATAAGATATTATTTTTTGTGTTTTTTTGTATTGACACATACAAAACAAGAAAGGGAAACAGCATATATACAGATCATACAGCTAGAAAACATTGTTGGAATGACGAAACAGTTTCAAATAAAGGCAATGCTGATTGAAACATCGTAGATAACTGCTATAGGGGAACATATATACATAGCCTACATTGTAGCGACTTAAAATATTTAGCAATTTCTGGTCATCACTCGTGCAGGGGGCGTCTCGTCTTCAAACCAGCTGATGCGGGCTTCCGTAGCGCCGCCTCACATGACCAGGAAACACGGAGCTGCTTCTCAAACACAAACAAGGGCCGAGTCTGTTCGTGTGGGTTTTTTTTCTTCCTAGACTCACCGACAATATTTAACGCTCCTATACGGCGCATATAGAAGGGTTGCGAGACAGACAGCCTTCAGTAGCTCACGATTAGATTATGAAAATGGGCTTAAATCGCTCGTGCGCGTTCACCTTATTGATGTGCGTCACTTTGTGGAGTCACCTGAGCAACTCGGTATTTGCAAAGTCATACAAGAAACCAAACATTGTTTTGATCCTAACAGACGACTTGGACGTCGCTATCGGGGGTCTGGTGAGTGAAAATAAAATACATCAAATTCCATATTTTATTTATTGCATGACTTTTATTGTGTAGGAGCTTGTCTAAATCCCTTTTCAAGCTATGTTATGATAAAATATGAGATGTAATTGATAAGACATTTGGTCTAGTTTGATTATAAGATGACGGTTCACATTCCTATTGGTATAGACACATCATTTAGGCATCTCACACAGTCAGCAGTTTGCAGCTAAACAACACTCCCTCCTACTGGAAAAAACAAAACCCAAATTCTTATGTATTTGGTCATTTAAGAGGCACAAGGCAAGTGTTAACAGACTGGAAGGAAATGTCTCCCTTTGGAGATAAATAAGATCTATCTATCTATCTATCTATCTATCTATCTATCTATCTATCTATCTATCTATCTATCCATCTATCTGTCTACCTATCTGTCTGTCTGTCTGTGCTATAAGTAGGCTATATATCCGAACTGTATTGAAAACAATTGCAATTTTAGAGTCATAATCTAAGTGTGACAGAGTAAAGACTGAACGAATGCTGTTACAAAATGTATTTTTATGCAAGGAAATTATCTATCTATCTATCTATCTATCTATCTATCTATCTATCTATATATATATATATATCTTGGTTACCATAAGTCTCTTGATATAGGCAGTCTGCATGTCTTAAAAAAGAGTGAGAAATCATACATAGCCTTTACAAAAGCTACTTACTTTTATTAATAACATATGTACTGTTCTAAATATGTTTTACTTTAAAAAATACCTTAACGGTTCAAATTAATCATTTAGTTCACTTATTTTAAATTCAAATGAAAATCTTTATTGTGTATCACATAGCAACAGAATGTGCCTTCAGTCAAACAACATAAGAAGAACATAAGATTCAAATAAAATCACATAAACAGTTCAATAAAACAGTAAAATCACGTGTTTTAAAAGGTTTTATATCTTATTGCAGCTCTGCTCGCATCCCTACAGAGAAGCCTACAGCCTACAATATATTTAGGATCTGTTATGAGCTCTGTAATATGGTTATTATAAGTGTAAAATATGATATTTTGATTAGTTTCCTAGGTTCCCATATAGGCTTTGATGAATCACTCCTTTCGATACCGAGGGATTGTTACTCATGTGATCCGGGCTGGTTACAGATTAATAATGGCATGCAGGGTTTTTGTTATTTGAGGTATTTTACACACAGACTTACCATCCATGTAATAAGGCACTGAGGGCTTTCACCATAGGGAACAAGCTCAGTCATGAAGGCAGTAAGACATAGATGCAGATTCAAGATTCAAAGTGTTTATTGTCCTATGCACAATAAGAAACATGTTCTCAGTCATACAATGAAATTCCTCCTTTGTTTTCCACAGACTGAATGCCAAGAAAGAAATATAAAAATATATACAAGTAAAATAGAAAAAAAAACAGCAACAATATAGAATATACAATTTACAAGGGAAAAGGAAAAGCAGTTTGTTGCCAAGTTTGGCTACAGAGGAAAATAAATTGTTTGATTAATTAATGTCACATGAATTATAAATCTTAGAGTATAACCATATTTCTTTACCTTGCAGACTCCACTCAACAAGACGAAAAAACTAATCGGCGATGCGGGAATATCATTCACGAACGCAGTAAGTATCACCACTGTCATTATGGTCATTATGTCTAATCCTTATGTAAAGACCGTCAGAATTAGCCTGGCACCGCCCGCCTACCTACCTACTCCCGCTCAATTTTCATTTCCCTTCACTTGGTAGGACCAGGCTACTTCAGAATAGTGCTTAGAATGATTATGGAAAGTTTAGAAGTTGAGATTTATGGTTCAGAGTATTGTGGAAAAACTAATGTTGAGATAATGGCCGTTAAAGATGGTTGTATAGGAGAAATATACAGACACAAACAGACAAGGTTTAGTCAAATAAACGCCTAAATATACGTTTTGGACCTTTTATCTACACTAGTATGAAAGAAGACATGTTATGGAAGCAAAATAGACAAAATTCTCAAATTTGAACTGTGCTTGAAAGAACAAGGTTTGTTCCTGCCTTGTCTCACCATAACACAGTAAAAGGTGTTTCACATTTTGCGTCTTTAAACGGTTATTAAAATAAAGAAAAACAAATGAGTGATTGCCAAAGCACACTGAGGAAGGGCATCTGTGTGGCATCTTAAGTGCTGTCATATTTGACCTGACCCGGTTTTCTTTTCATTGTGTTTCTCGCCCGTTATACCCTATTTTTAGCATCTTTTAAACTGACCCATATTCATTTTAACCTGGGGCGAGGCACAACATGTTGCGAAAGACAGAAACAAATGGAGACACATTGTATCGGCTTAGAGGAGGCATAAGTAAGTAAGTATTTTTTAATTTTTCCTCCCCTCTCCCTCTCAGTTCGTAGCTAGCCCGCTGTGCTGCCCGAGTCGTGCTAGCATCCTAACGGGTAAATATCCCCATAACCACCACGTGATAAACAACACACTGGAGGGGAACTGCAGCAGTGTGGCCTGGCAGAAGACTGAGGAGCCACACACCTTCCCCGCGCTGCTACGGAGCACAGCGGGCTACCAGACATTCTTCGCCGGGAAATATCTCAACCAGGTCAGTGACAATGCAACATGTTTTTATGATTATATGTTCGCTAAATAATCACAGTATTGTTTGGTTAATATAATGCACATGTTATGATACTATTAAAAGTGGAGTCACTGATTTTTCAAGAACAGTGAATATCTTCTCACGATCTACTACCTGTCTGTACTGTGTGTGTGTAAAAATTCCTGTGTTAATACTCAGCCTAGGCCCTGTAGACTGGTATGTAAACAAAGGGTATGTAAACAAAGGGGACCCACCGTAGCAAGCAACATGCCCTGGCTGTTTACAGAGCCTAGACTGTGTATTATCACTGAATTTTTCACTGGATCTTATTCTTTTTTTTTTTTTATCTTGTTTTGGTGTGGATACTGTGATTAAACATCAACACATTTCATTGTGTGTGTTTCAGTACGGGCACCCGGAGGCCGGTGGAGTGGAGCACGTTCCCCCAGGATGGAGCTCCTGGGTCGGACTGGTGAGAAAACAAAACATTGCAAATATGTTTTATAGCTTTTTTGGCTTATTAAACTTCTAAACCTTTGAGCTACAAATCTACTCTAAGGCTCCTTTCTGTCTGACGTCACTATTATGACCCTTCTGACATTAAACATCTGAACCTCTCACTCATTCAAATTCAAACCAGTCACAATGCAGAATATGTCACTTTTTATATTGTTTAGATGAAGCTAAGGCAATGATGCACAACATACTCCCCTAAATGTCACCTGTACAGGTTTACGAGTTCAATTTATAGTTGGTCTAATTATTGGTAATTTATTCGTCTTAAATGTAAACAGTGTGCATGCTACACTGGTTCTATGTGGGAAAGCAGTAACCTTTCCTCTACAAATCTTTACTCAGGACTCTAGTGGACACTTTTAGTTTCCCATGACGCACTGAAGGCTATGTCAGAGGTTTTCTGCCAGCCTATGACAAAATAAAAAAAATATATTAAAAAAACAGTATGAGTCTTTGCCACACGTTGTCCAATACTTACATACTATATAGTATATGAGACAAAGATTTAGGATGTCCCAATACATGATGTTCAATAAATAAGCAAGCAAGAGTGTCAAAGTTAAAGGCGCAAAGTTATGACAAAATATTTAGTCCCAGTTGTAACACACTGCTTGCAAAGTACATACTTTTTAAGGGCTGCTGCAGTATCTAGTGTAGTAAAAAGAAAAGGATGATTTGGAACGCAGGGCACACAAACACAGAGGCTTTAAGCTGGCTAACGTCTCTGTGGGAAGTTTTTTTAGAGCAGTGACCTGAGTTTAGTCTAACCTCACATGTCCCTTTGAAGTGTGTGTGAATGTAGGCTCTCTCTCTCTGTCTCTCTGTCTGTCTGTCTTTCTGTCTGTCTGTCTGTCTCTCTCTCTCTCTCTCTGTCTCTCTCTCTCTCTGTCTGTCTTTCTGTCAGTCTGTCTGTCTGTCTGTCTGTCTGCAGAAAGGAGCCAGACTAAAAACTAAAATTAGATTTTCTTGAACTTATGGTTCGTCCCTCCTAACAAAGTTTACAGAAGTCAGGGCGCTCCGGTGGCGTAGTGGATAGAGCGCGTACCATATTGGCTCAGGCCTTCGTTGCAGTGGTTTCGGGTACGAATCCGACCCATGGACCTTTACTGCAGGTCACCCCCCCTCTCTCTCTGTCTCCCCATTTCAACTCTGTACTATCTAATAAAGCTTGAAAATGCCAAAAAATTATCTTAAAAAAAAAAAAAAAAAGTTTACAGAAGTCATTACTTGGAGGTCACGACCTGAATACGTCTGCAGCTCAGACTGGTTTATCTTTCCCTCGTTACTGAACAAACACATGAGCTAATAACATGGCGGCTTATCAGAACAATGGGAGGAAGCTCGGGCTGTTTATTTTGGTTTCTGTAAGAGTTCGACTATTGGATGAGACGTTTGACTTCGTCAGTGACACATGTGACCTCCAAGTCAAGTCAAGAAATCTTTATTATCCCCCAAAGTCAAAACAAAACGATATTAAAAAACAACATGCGTATATAGGAACATTTAAAATCATGTTGAGTCATTTAAAAACCAGATTAAAGCAGGGACAAATTAGTGTTTTAGTTTGTTAGTTCCTAAATTTTGGGTTTGAGAATTTTCGGCCTGATGGATTGGCCGGGTCAAAAGCCCAAAATGAACTTGCTTTTCACTACCTGCTTATGAGGACATCCACGCGTATGCTGCAGCCTTTTTAAAGCATTGGTTGTGCACGTCCTCAAATGTTGACATTACGCTTATTCAAGTCCATTTTCTATGAGTAACACACTTCATAGCACATAGTCGAGTATGTCAACAAATACGTTAAAGTGTAACTAAACCCTAAAACCACATTTTTTTCCAGCTTACAACCAATGTATACATCTACAGCAAGTATATTTGTCCTACTTTAGCTTTAGTATTTCTGTAAACAAAGCTGACTCAGAGGCAGCGGACACCATGTTAAACAGGCAGCGTGAAGCGGAGAGAGAGAGAGTGAGAGCTGATCTGGGATCATGTGACTGACAGCACTTGTGACTGTGATGAATTTCAACTTAACGGTTATATTCTGTTGATACCCTTCCAGAGAATGTGTGAATCAAATGCCAAGTGTAGCAACAAGACAGAATGAAATCATATGTCATGCTTGTGTGTACTGCACTAAGTTATTTTTAGTATTCTAAGGGCTGATCTATTTTTATTTATTTTTTGCTCACACTTGATTCCTACTAACAATTGCCTTTTTTGTGATATTGTCTCGGTATGCTCACTATAAGGACTATATAAGTACTATACGGATATTAGGATTAATACAGGTGGTTCAAATGATACCGGCTTATTATAGTCCACAGCTCCATACAACTAAAATCAGAGAAATAACATTTGAAATTCCAATTATAAGATTTTGCTTCATCATGTTTTGTGCAGGAGAAGAACTCTAAATACTACAACTACACTCTGTCCGTGAACGGGAAGGCTCAGAAACACGGAGCGGAATACGGAAAAGACTATCTGACAGACGTACTGGTGAGAATACTGGCATTTTTTTCAATAAATTGACAAAAAAAGAAGATTTTTTTTTTTAATATGACTGTCTCTGTGTGTCTCTCCCTCCCTCCCCCTTCTCTCTTTCTCTCTATCCCTAACCCTCTATGTCTGTCTGTCTGTCTGTCTCTCTCTCTCTCTCTCTGTCTCACCCCCTCTCTCTCTCTCAGGCCAACATGTCTCTAGCGTTCCTCCAGTATAAGTCAAACTACCAGCCGTTCTTCATGATGGTGTCGACTCCGGCCCCTCACTCCCCGTGGACCGCAGCCCCTCAGTACCAGGACCGATACAACACCACCAAGGCTCCACGCGACCCCAACTTTAACGTGCACGGGAAGGTACGGCTTCTATCGCTATGGCAGTGTCAAAATCCAGAATAAAAAAGCAGTTAAAAGTGTCAAAATACTAGGGATGCATCTCTTTTACTAGTTATCTGTGTGTTAGTTGGTCCGAGTCCTATAACAGTAACCTATCCTATTTCGAAAAATGCAAATTGGTGGGGAATCCTGCATGCCATTATGCAAACAAGTGTAATGAAGACAGTTCAAAATATATATTTTTTGGATAACATTTAATATTTAACCTGGCGCAAAAGAGAAAAAACATTGACGTAGACCAAATTTAAATTCTACACATTAGTATTGACTGACTGATTTGCAGTCGGTACATCTCTACCAAATACCTGCTGTCCCGTGGTTGTTGAGTTGATTCAGTTCTCGTCCTGAAGCAGTGAATGTTTGTTTTTCTCCTCAGGACAAACACTGGCTGATCCGACAGGCCAAAACCCCCATGACCAACTCCTCTGTTCAGTTCCTGGACGATGCCTTCAGGAAACGGTCAGTGTTTGCTTCTCAGCTTATCTTCTTCTTATATTTCATTTACTGTATACATTCTTTTTAGAATTCATTTATTCTATTTTTTTTTTATATGATATAGTATTTTTTCTGTATTGCTAAATTGCTTTGGCAAAGTTAATTCATGCCAATAAAGCGTCTTTTAATTAAATGTGTTTGTTTATGTGTATGTGTTTGGTTTGTCGTTATTCCTTCTTACCTGCAGGTGGCGCACTCTGCTGTCAGTGGACGATCTGGTGGAGAAAATAGTTTTGAGTTTAGAGGCCAGAGGAGAACTGGACAATACCTTCATCTTCTTTACCTCTGACAACGGCTACCACACTGGTATGAACATACTCACACACACACACACACACACACACACACACACACACACGCACCTATACACTGATTTCAGACATTTGTTAAATGATTTCTTAATGTTGTGAGATGCAGTATGCAACACTTTTAAACACAACATGTCATTTCTCTAACTGTTTGATCTATTTTCCAGGTCAGTTCTCTCTCCCTCTGGATAAGCGTCAGCTCTATGAGTTTGACATCAAAGTTCCTCTGATGGTCAGAGGACCCGGGATCAAACCCAACCAGACATCACAGGTAAACAACACACACCACAACTCAATCAATTCATCTAAGTTAACTTACACTGTATAGCACTTTTCATACACAGCAAAGGCTACTCAATAGCCCCTTTTACACAGAGATTGCGGCATATTGACGGAACGACAGTGCGCCAATATGCCGGCTCTTCTCAAGCAAAGCCGGCATTCTGGCACATCAGTTGGCCACTTTATACAGCGTTACACATTCTGGAAATAAAGAGGGGTGCCTGAAAGCAGTATGTATGTATATTTAGCGCCGCACCGGTCAGCTGCATGTAAACAACACTGGCCGGTGAGAGCAGAAGTGCTGGTGCTTGCAGTCTTTTCACAGAATAAAAGAAAAGACACACATACACACGCACGCACACTTCCCCCAACTCGATAAATCAATTGTGTCCTTGGGTTTCTTGAAAGGTGCTACATAAAACCAATATATTAATGTTGTGGTTTTAGCAGCAACACAACAAAAACTAACATACTAAAATATGCTTATCATCATTACCTTTTATTGCAACATTTCATTTTGTATCCAGATGTTGGTGGCAAACGTTGATTTAGGTCCGACCATCCTGGACATGGCCGGATACGACGTCAACAAGACGCAGATGGACGGAACCTCTTTCCTCTCTGTTCTGGTGAGGACATGAAACTAGTGATTCAGTGATACATAGAGAGATACATTAAGCAATACATTAAGCGTTACATTAAGGGACACATTGAGTGATACAGACCATAATATGTCCTAATTAAGCCAGAAATATGTAGCTGTAGCAACACTGAAATTACTCTGCTAAAGTCTGTGAATGAATTTATCAAGTTAGACTAAATTAACCATTTTGAGTTAAAATCTGTGGTTGGTTCAGACTCCTGTATCGTACTTTTCATTGATTCAAATCATATACAATTACATTTCAAAATATTTATTATGAAGTGAAGACACAATTAAATGGCAGTCAGTTAAGTCCGACTACCAAATTACAAATATATAGATAGGGAGTGGGACCTAGCGTCACTATGTGGGAGGTAGCTGTGCCTAGTCTTAGTTTTAGATATTGCAATATACTTTTTAAAGCATAATTCAACAGCTGTAAATTAAATCACTAGGCTGGACATAGAGAGGACTGACGTAAGGGCTTTCACCAGACATTCTTTTACATCCAGCTGGTGTGACCGGCCCCAGGAGATGAATGTGAGGCTATGTAAATTCCACAAAAGTGACATAATTCAACGTGTGTGTGTGTGTGTGTGTGTGTCTTTATCCCATTGTGGGGTACGAACCATGACAGCCCAGTCACGTCGTGGGCTCCAAAATTGTCGTGGGGTCCAAAATGCTGGACCCCATTAGGATTATGCTTGATTATGTGAAACTAAGGTCTAAATAATGCCCTGTGAAGTTTTCAGGGTTAACCCCACAATGCACTTTTACCAACAGAATGTGTATAAGTGTGTATAGCAAAATGAACTCAGTATCACCGACTAGAGGCGGGGACTGGTACAGCAGTTATACACACTTTAAGCACACTTCCCTTACTGCGCATGTGCAAGCAGCAACTAATGCTTTGCTGCTAATAAGGAGCTAATTTTAAGGTAGGCCTAATTGAACCAATTAACTGCAAAGACAGGATAAATACTATCAGCACCAAATATTAAACATGATACATAATTCTAAATCAATATATTCACATGTCAAATATTAAAATCCAAAAGTTTAAGTTTTAGTTTAAAGTTTATCAGTATACCTCTTCTAAAACATTTTCTAAGTATGTCGGAGGTGCTAATGCTAAGCTAAAAATGTAGCCATGCTTATAGCACAATTCCATGGGTTGCCTGAATATATTTACAGTCACATGCCCGGTGCGGACGCTGCAAACCGAAGTGTGAGAGTACCGCCCGCACAGGAGGCGCTTACTATTCAAACCAAGCGCTCCTTGACGCCGAGTTGACGGCAGAGCTGTGCTGGGAAAGCACGTCGGCATCTCAGTTTTGGCATGCGGCTGCTGTTGCAGTAAGGTAAGTTATGCTGCCATTAAATGTTGATTATCACTGCGCTTTTGATTGTCATAATGTTATTGATAGAAGTGATTTAGTTTAGTAGCTGTCTGCTGTTCATGTTACTTCGGAGGGGTGACTATGTTTAGCTAGCGATCTAGCTATCTTAAATTGGCTAACAGGTGCGGGCTGCCTTGACTGACATTTTCGAATAGCGGGCTGGCTGAGTAGGGTCCAGCTGCAGCCCCGGAGACAAACACCGTGGCGTGACGGACGTGATTTTTGACTATTTAGCTTCCATGACATGTCTGCTACGTCACTCATGTGCCCTAACCCTAACCACCCAGCTATGATGCCTGAACCTAATCCTCAAAACAATATAAATAACACAAACTTAGTAGCATATCGATCTGCGGTCTTTTTTATTGTTTGACGTGACGTACTCAACATGGCTGCCGCGGTTCTGCCGCTGGCTTGAGGGTGTAACGATCCATCGATGTAGATCGATCCAACGTCGTATGCTTTTATTTTGAGAATGTCCTTGCTCGGGTGTTTGTGACACTATTTCCGCCAGACCGCACCAGGCTTTTCTCGCTTGTGTCGTGTGTGATTATCAAAGTTCATTTCGAACACTAGAATCCATCAGTAACATACCTATCGGTGTTGGCACCATGGGGGAGAGGATCATATATCCCCGCTGACAGATCCGTCGAACCGACGTTACCCGGGCAGCGCTCGACAGGCTCGCGGGGGTTAGCAGCCGAGCTAGCGGGACATTTGGGCTGTTATCCCCGCGGGCTGTCCAGCTGCCCGGCTCGCAGTGTAAAGTTCCAAGAATGCGCGGCTCGGCTGCTCTCTCAGCGGTGAGAAGCTCCTGCACTCCCCGGGGCGGTCACCCTCTCCGCGGGGTGAATGTACGAACTACAGCAGCCTCAGCTAAAGAGGATAGCTCTATTAGGCTAATGAGCTAAGCTAAGGAGGAATCCACCAATCTGTGCCCTGAAACCCCACACGGCCCAAAACTACTCAAATGTCACTCCAAGCATTGTTTACTGCCGCTACACCTTAAGATATGAATAATAAGAGATTGAAAGATATTAATCTTATGAAAGATATTAATCTTTCAATCAAATAATTCAAGCTAATATTTTTTTTAGCTGTATTTTATAAGGAAGTCCCCTTGACATTAAATAAAATGTCATCAAAAAGAGGGAAATGGCTGAGGTAGCAGTTTAAGTTTGTTTATCCTGTTAATTTCAAGATCTTTAGTGTTCAGAATGAATAAAAATGGATGAAAATTATACAAACGATTAAGAAGGCTATATCAACATGTATTTTTCGATAATGAGATAGGCCATCTTGTGTTAAATGGGCCTATAATATCGTCTTATATCGATCGCAGGCCCCTGAATCGAATCGAATCGAAATTGTATCGCAGCAGATATCGGCAAATATCATATCGTTGTCTAATGAATCGATGTAATATCGTATGGTGATGAAAGCAGCGATTTACACCCATAGGCTTGACCGCAGTCTGGTTGCGTTGTCTGGTTAGTTAGTTAATCTCAACAACAACGCACATTATACTCTCATCCGCTGTCTTTCTGCTCCAGTCAATTATCTGCCTGTCTGCTGTGTCTGTGTCGCTGATCTCGGCGTTAAAGTGAGCGAGTTTGTGCCAACACACTTCGATAGTGCATTTAGCCTACTCGCTTTTTTTCTGTTCACCGCTACAGCAGCGGGTTAACACTAGAAGCCTCTATTGAAGGGATTGGCGGTCGCGCTGCGTTCAGCACTGGATAAAAGGTGAGAGGTCGCGGCTCGCGGGACGCGATCTGTCCTCTTGTCCACTGCAGAAAACAGCTGTTAAGTGTCATTCTAGTTGAGGCGCTGCTTTAATTAATCGCAGAAAAAAAAAATCCCCGAATATTAAGGGGACTATTGGCGGATTATCAAATTTATCATCATCACTCGTCGTTCTGCCTGACAGCGCGCCGTATTGCGGGCCCATTTTTGGCTTCTTTTTTCTTTCTTTCTTCTTCTTTTTCCAATTGGTAGTCAAGGCTGGCGGAAACACTGTCGTGTCAGTCGCGCTGGAGGAAAGTTTCCTCAGCAGAACTTCTGTTCTCTCCACGATGAGCTCAGACTGCGCAGAGTGTCACCTGTCAGTGTTCAAAGCACCACGAGTTATGAAAAAATAACCAGTAGGTTACTAGATAAATTAGCCCTCTTCCTCTGAGTTATGAACTTCAAACAATTTTTGAATAGGCTACACCACTGTTGGCAAGAGTTGGAGTTCAATTAAAACTAAGCTTATTCAATCATTAGCCTATCAATTTAAAATCTTTAGCCTACTGTTCAGTGCACTCTCTGATAGCCAACTTTACAGTATATTTAATGTTATTTAATCAGTTCTGGTTCTTTGCATCACGTGATTTTATTTCCAAAGTCACTGACCAAAAGTATTCTGACAGTACAGTACAGACACTGCTGCCCTATGCTGATGTCCCATTCATCCAAGTGCCTCGATAAAGTTATTGCTGTAAATTGGCATGTATATTGGTGTGTACTGTAACGGTATGGCTTTCTGGTCAAATTAAAACTGTATCTGATTAAAGGATTATTGATGGCTGCAAGGAGACGCAGGACGCCTCCTTTACAGGATGCAAGAGATCTCGCTGCCAGGGGTCTGGACAAGACAGCAGAGTTGGAAATGAAATACATCAGTTCTTTTAAAGGTAAGTTGTTTGGGTTTAGTTGCATAGCATACAACAGTGCATGTTGTGAGGGCACACAGGTGGTCATTTGAGTGGGTACCAATTTAAATTTGTGCTTTTTCAGAAATGGTAGTGTTAGTCTGTGGCAGGTTTAATGTTCAAGACAAATCCTCCTATGTACAAATAAAGTAGCCTGATCTTTAATCTTAAATTCCTGTTTAATGTAATGTTGTTACAAATGTATATCTGAAAATCAAAGCTATAAAGTCCCAAATCTATAATGGATCTCTATAATAGGCTGAGCTGAGGCAGGGAGGGACATTTAAAAAATGTACCTGCAATAGTGTGTGGCCCAGAAAAATGCAGGGCTCCACACTTATTTATTTTACCCACTGTTCTGAAAAAAATGTCCCAAAACCAAAGGTTGTTTCTTTACGTTATTATTATCTAGTGGTATAATGAAATTATCGTTCACATGTTAGAGTCTAGAAAGTAAATTATTATCATTGTTTTCCTTAAATAATAGGTTTAAAACAAAACTTATCTGTAAAGTTATCTGCAAACTGTAAAAAACTGACTAAATAAATGTGAATGTAGAAATACAGTGTAGCATTATCAGGGAACAAAATGGAGTGGGTCCCCTACTTGCATTGATAGAGAGCTTGGTGATTTTTTTTCAAATTTTATGCATCAGAGATGAGCATCACTGCGCAATTGAAGAAATAACACCTACTTATGCTACTTCTAGGGATATTAAAAATATAACTGTAAAGCTTTCAGTGGTGTATTGTTTTCTGTATATGTGCACTAGGTCGAGGGGTGTTTGCCAAGGCCAATTTCCAAAAAGGCGACTTTGTGGTGGAATATAGAGGGGAATTGATAAATTCTGAAGAGGCAAAGAGGAGAAGGAGAATATATCATGGGAGGTGTGCAGTCTTCATGTTTGACTTCTCTTGGCAAGAAAGAACATGGTGGTAAGGCTTAGATTACATTTTACAGGAACAATTTAATATTTTAATGGCTCAAACATGTGTGTAGGAAATACACTATTTATACATTTAATTTATTAATCACTTGAGATTGATACAACATTTGTGAATGGGGGCACGACCAACATTCTTTTAGCTCATTGACTAATCCGTAGGAAATTAATCCAAGTCGAGTCAACAAGGTTAACTGAAATCAATATCCGTTAATTGTAACCATTTCAGTTCAATTAATTTAATCTCAAAACTGTAGTAGTGACTTCTAGACACAGTTATCATTTGTTTTCCTGAGTAAAACAATCCTCCAAAGACAACGGCATACTGTTATGTATTTCGCTAAATATTTCAACAATCAATGATATGAATTTGTGGAGCCTTTATAAGTAATTTATTTTATGTTTGAAGTGTCGATGCAGCACAAGAAGATGACAGTCTTGGAAGGCTGGTCAATGATGACCACATCCATCCAAACTGTCGGATGAAGAAGGTCGTAGGAGAGGGCAAGCCACATCTCTGTCTCTTTGCTCTGAGGGACATTAATACTGGAGAAGAGATCACCTATAACTATGGAGGCACTGACTGGCCTTGGAGGAAACAGGTTTGTCAAAATCATTGTCTCTCATTTGGATGACTATTGATGTTGAACATTAAAATAAATGTGTGGATCAGAATGATGCACCATTTCTTTTCTTAGATTTGAACCAATACTGGTGTTTCTGCCTCTGATTATCTTTCGTTTTGTGTAGTTCAGGATAGCAGGATGTTTAAGTCTGCTCTGTACAATATATTATTTTGGATTAATTGAATTAAAGCAATTCAAGTTTACACTGTGCTTAGTGTAAATTATTGTGTATAAAAAAGGACAAGCTATTTATATATTCTTGCTTTTGTCACTCTGTCTTGTTTCCAGTGAGTTATATCTGACGAATAAGGTGATGTGTATATTAGACTTGACTTTCAGGGACGAGGAATAGCAATCTTGATGAGCTTTTGTAAAACCTCTATTGTTATTAATGTGACTGGTCAAACTTTAACTTTAACCTTGTTTCCTTTGATTGCTGCAGAATTGCAATTGAAAGCACATTTTGGTTTTGTTTGGGTCAGTATGACTGGACATAAATGAGCATTCCTCAGCTTTACTTGTTGTTAACTGTAATGGGAACAGTAGGCAGCTTATTAATGTTAGAAATCAGAAACAACTTAAACATTTCAAAAGTATAACTGCTTTGTGTCAGATGGAGGAAATCTTTAAGTAATACAACCACAGTCATTGTTGGCCATATTGTGTATCTACCCATGGTTGATGTTGTTGTGCAACTGAAATGGTGTCACTGCTCACTAACTGCTCAATAATAATTCTCAACTGATTGTTCAGGTTAAAGGAGTCTGCTTTGCCCCTGAGTCTTCTGAGACTGACACCTGCAGATCCAAAGATGAGGCTCTTCAGGGACCTTCATGCGACCAGATGCAGGTACGAATTTCTGTCAGAATGTATTTAAATGTCTATCATTCAACTATACTTTAGCTCTAAGCTTTTCTTCTTTGATTGCTGCGGTCTTTTCACTAGAAGACACATTTTGGTTTTGTTTGGGTCAGTATGATTGGACATAAATGAGCATTCTAGTTTTTATGACTTGATGAGGTCCAATCAGAGTGCTTTAAGAAGACCAGTGTCAGACACACACGTTTCAGGTCTTCATGAGTTGTGGGGTCCACGGTCACTGAATAATATTTTACTATTTTAAGTTGACTTATCTTCATTTTTCTGTCCTTAAACTTAACAAAACACCATCAATAACATGCATCCTTGAGCTTGAGCTTGGTTTTACTCTCTACCAGACAGACCAGCTGTTGGTCTGAGGTCAGTTCATCTTGTCCAGTGTCAGACACACTTTTCAGGTCTTCATGAGTTGTGGGGTCCACGGTTACTCAGTAATATTTTATCATTTTAAGTTGACTCATCTTCATTTTTCTGTCCTTAAACTTAACAAAACACCATCAATAACATGCATCCTTGAGCTTGAGCTCAGTTTTACTCTCTACCAGACAGACCAGCTGTTGGTCTGAGGTCAGTTCATCTAGTCAGACCTCAGCTTTACTTGTTGTTAACTGTAATGGGAACAGTAGGCAGCTTATTAATGTTAGGAATCAGAAACAACTTAAACATTTCAAAAGTATAACTGCTTTGTGTCAGATGGAGAAAATCTTTAAGTAATACAACCACAGTCATTGTTGGCCATATTGTGTATCTACCCATGGTTGATGTTGTTGTGCAACTGAAATGGTGTCACTGCTCACTAACTGCTCAATAATAATTCTCAACTGATTGTTCAGGTTAAAGGAGTCTGCTTTGCCCCTGAGTCTTCTGAGACTGACACCTGCAGATCCAAAGATGAGGCTCTTCAGGGACCTTCATGCGACCAGATGCAGGTACGTATTTCTGTCAGAATGTATTTAAATATCTATCATTCAACTATACTTTAGCTCTAAGCTTTTCTTCTTTGATTGCTGCGGTCTTTTCACTAGAAGACACATTTTGGTTTTGTTTGGGTCAGTATATGATTGGACATAAATGAGCATTCTAGTTTTTATGACTTGATGAGGTCCAATCAGAGTGCTTTAAGAAGACCAGTGTCAGACACACACGTGTCAGGTCTTCATGAGTTGTGGGGTCCACGGTCACTGAGTAATATTTTACTATTTTAAGTTGACTTATCTTAATTTTTCTGTCCTTAAACTTAACAAAACACCATCAATAACATGCATCCTTGAGCTTGAGCTCAGTTTTACTCTCTACCAGACAGACCAGCTGTTGGTCTGAGGTCAGTTCATCTTGTCCAGTGTCAGACACACTTTTCAGGTCTTCATGAGTTGTGGGGTCCACGGTTACTCAGTAATATTTTATCATTTTAAGTTGACTCATCTTCATTTTTCTGTCCTTAAACTTAACAAAACACCATCAATAACATGCATCCTTGAGCTTGAGCTCAGTTTTACTCTCTACCAGACAGACCAGCTGTTGGTCTGAGGTCAGTTCATCTACACACTTTTCAGGTCTTCATGAGTTGTGGGGTCCACGGTTACTCAGTAATATTTTATCATTTTAAGTTGACTCATCTTCATTTTTCTGTCCTTAAACTTAACAAAACACCATCAATAACATGCATTCTTGAATTTGAGCTCAGTTTTACTCTCTACCAGACAGACCAGCTGTTGGTCTGAGGTCAGTTCATCTAGTCAGACCTCAGCTTTACTTGTTGTTAACTGTAATGGGAACAGTAGGCAGCTTATTAATGTTAGAAATCAGAAACAACTTAAACATTTCAAAAGTATAACTGCTTTGTGTCAGATGGAGGAAATCTTTAAGTAATACAACCACAGTCATTGTTGGCCATATTGTGTATCTACCCATGGTTGATGTTGTTGTGCAACTGAAATGGTGTCACAGCTCACTAACTGCTCAATAATAATTCTCAACTGATTGTTCAGGTTAAAGGAGTCTGCTTTGCCCCTGAGTCTTCTGAGACTGACACCTGCAGATCCAAAGATGAGGCTCTTCAGGGACCTTCATGCGACCAGATGCAGGTACGAATTTCTGTCAGAATGTATTTAAATATCTATCATTCAACTATACTTTAGCTCTAAGCTTTTCTTCTTTGATTGCTGCGGTCTTTTCACTAGAAGACACATTTTGGTTTTGTTTGGGTCAGTATATGATTGGACATAAATGAGTATTCTAGTTTTTATGACTTGATGAGGTCCAATCAGAGTGCTTTCAGAAGACCAGTGTCAGACACACACGTGTCAGGTCTTCATGAGTTGTGGGGTCCACAGTTACTCAGTAATATTTTATCATTTTAAGTTGATTCATCTTCATTTTTCTGTCCTTAAACTTAACAAAATACCATCAATAACATGCATCCTTGAGCTTGAGCTCAGTTTTACTCTCTACCAAACAGACCAGCTGTTGGTCTGAGGTCAGTTCATCTTGTCCAGTGTCAGACACACTTTTCAGGTCTTCATGAGTTGTGGGGTCCACGGTTACTCAGTAATATTTTATCATTTTAAGTTGACTCATCTTCATTTTTCTGTCCTTAAACTTAACAAAACACCATCAATAACATGCATCCTTGAGCTTGAGCTCAGTTTTACTCTCTACCAAACAGACCAGCTGTTGGTCTGAGGTCAGTTCATCTAGTCAGACCTCAGCTTTACTTGTTGTTAACTGTAATGGGAACAGTAGGCAGCTTATTAATGTTAGAAATCAGAAACAACTTAAACATTTCAAAAGTATAACTGCTTTGTGTCAGATGGAGGAAATCTTTAAGTAATACAACCACAGTCATTGTTGGCCATATTGTGTATCTACCCATGGTTGATGTTGTTGTGCAACTGAAATGGTGTCACTGCTCACTAACTGCTCAATAATAATTCTCAACTGATTGTTCAGGTTAAAGGAGTCTGCTTTGCCCCTGAGTCTTCTGAGACTGACACCTGCAGATCCAAAGATGAGGCTCTTCAGGGACCTTCATGCGACCAGATGCAGGTACGAGTTTCTGTCAGAATGTATTTAAATGTCTATCATTCAACTATACTTTAGTTCTAAGCTTTTCTTCTTTGATTGCTGTGGTCTTTTCACTAGAAGACACATTTTGGTTTTGTTTGGGTCAGTATATGATTTGACATAAATGAGCATTCTAGTTTTTATGACTTGATGAGGTCCAATCAGAGTGCTTTAAGAAGACCAGTGTCAGACGCACACGTGTCAGGTCTTCATGAGTTGTGGGGTCCACGGTCACTGAGTAATATTTTACTATTTTAAGTTGACTTAGTTTCATTTTTCTGTCCTTAAACTTAACAAAACACCATCAATAACATGCATTCTTGAATTTGAGCTCAGTTTTACTCTCTACCAGACAGACCAGCTGTTGGTCTGAGGTCAGTTCATCTAGTCAGACCTCAGCTTTACTTGTTGTTAACTGTAATGGGAACAGTAGGCAGCTTATTAATGTTAGGAATCAGAAACAACTTAAACATTTCAAAAGTATAACTGCTTTGTGTCAGATGGAGGAAATTTTTAAGTAATACAACCACAGTCATTGTTGGCCATATTGTGTATCTACCCATGGTTGATGTTGTTGTGCAACTGAAATGGTGTCACTGCTCACTAACTGCTCAATAATAATTCTCAACTGATTGTTCAGGTTAAAGGAGTCTGCTTTGCCCCTGAGTCTTCTGAGACTGACACCTGCAGATCCAAAGATGAGGCTCTTCAGGGACCTTCATGCGACCAGATGCAGGTACGAATTTCTGTCAGAATGTATTTAAATATCTATCATTCAACTATACTTTAGCTCTAAGCTTTTCTTCTTTGATTGCTGTGGTCTTTTCACTAGAAGACACATTTTGGTTTTGTTTGGGTCAGTATGATTGGACATAAATGAGCATTCTAGTTTTTATGACTTGATGAGGTCCAATCAGAGTGCTTTAAGAAGACCAGTGTCAGACACACTTTTCAGGTCTTCATGAGTTGTGGGGTCCACGGTTACTGAGTAATATTTTACTATTTTAAGTTGACTCATCTTCATTTTTCTGTCCTTAAACTTAACAAAACACCATCAATAACATGCATCCTTGAACTTGAGCTCAGTTTTACTCTCTACCAGACAGACCAGCTGTTGGTCTGAGGTCAGTTCATCTTGTCCAGTGTCAGACACACTTTTCAGGTCTTCATGAGTTGTGGGGTCCACGGTTACTCAGTAATATTTTATCATTTTAAGTTGACTCATCTTCATTTTTCTGTCCTTAAACTTAACAAAACACCATCAATAACATGCATCCTTGAATTTGAGCTCAGTTTTACTCTCTACCAGACAGACCAGCTGTTGGTCTGAGGTCAGTTCATCTAGTCAGACCTCAGCTTTACTTGTTGTTAACTGTAATGGGAACAGTAGGCAGCTTATTAATGTTAGGAATCAGAAACAACTTAAACATTTCAAAAGTATAACTGCTTTGTGTCAGATGGAGGAAATTTTTAAGTAATACAACCACAGTCATTGTTGGCCATATTGTGTATCTACCCATGGTTGATGTTGTTGTGCAACTGAAATGGTGTCACTGCTCACTAACTGCTCAATAATAATTCTCAACTGATTGTTCAGGTTAAAGGAGTCTGCTTTGCCCCTGAGTCTTCTGAGACTGACACCTGCAGATCCAAAGATGAGGCTCTTCAGGGACCTTCATGCGACCAGATGCAGGTACGAGTTTCTGTCAGAATGTATTTAAATATCTATCATTCAACTATACTTTAGCTCTAAGCTTTTCTTCTTTGATTGCTGCGGTCTTTTCACTAGAAGACACATTTTGGTTTTGTTTGGGTCAGTATATGATTGGACATAAATGAGCATTCTAGTTTTTATGACTTGATGAGGTCCAATCAGAGTGCTTTAAGAAGACCAGTGTCAGACACACACGTGTCAGGTCTTCATGAGTTGTGGGGTCCACGGTCACTGAGTAATATTTTACTATTTTAAGTTGACTTATCTTAATTTTTCTGTCCTTAAACTTAACAAAACACCATCAATAACATGCATCCTTGAGCTTGAGCTCAGTTTTACTCTCTACCAGACAGACCAGCTGTTGGTCTGAGGTCAGTTCATCTTGTCCAGTGTCAGACACACTTTTCAGGTCTTCATGAGTTGTGGGGTCCACGGTTACTCAGTAATATTTTATCATTTTAAGTTGACTCATCTTCATTTTTCTGTCCTTAAACTTAACAAAACACCATCAATAACATGCATCCTTGAGCTTGAGCTCAGTTTTACTCTCTACCAGACAGACCAGCTGTTGGTCTGAGGTCAGTTCATCTAGTCAGACCTCAGCTTTACTTGTTGTTAACTGTAATGGGAACAGTAGGCAGCTTATTAATGTTAGAAATCAGAAACAACTTAAACATTTCAAAAGTATAACTGCTTTGTGTCAGATGGAGGAAATCTTTAAGTAATACAACCACAGTCATTGTTGGCCATATTGTGTATCTACCCATGGTTGATGTTGTTGTGCAACTGAAATGGTGTCACTGCTCACTAACTGCTCAATAATAATTCTCAACTGATTGTTCAGGTTAAAGGAGTCTGCTTTGCCCCTGAGTCTTCTGAGACTGACACCTGCAGATCCAAAGATGAGGCTCTTCAGGGACCTTCATGCGACCAGATGCAGGTACGAGTTTCTGTCAGAATGTATTTAAATATCCATCATTCAACTATACTTTAGTTCTAAGCTTTTCTTCTTTGATTGCTGTGGTCTTTTCACTAGAAGACACATTTTGGTTTTGTTTGGGTCAGTATATGATTTGACATAAATGAGCATTCTAGTTTTTATGACTTGATGAGGTCCAATCAGAGTGCTTTAAGAAGACCAGTGTCAGACACACACGTGTCAGGTCTTCATGAGTTGTGGGGTCCACGGTCACTGAGTAATATTTTACTATTTTAAGTTGACTTATCTTCATTTTTCTGTCCTTAAACTTAACAAAACACCATCAATAACATGCATCCTTGAGCTTGAGCTCAGTTTTACTCTCTACCAGACAGACCAGCTGTTGGTCTGAGGTCAGTTCATCTAGTCAGACCTCAGCTTTACTTGTTGTTAACTGTAATGGGAACAGTAGGCAGCTTATTAATGTTAGAAATCAGAAACAACTTAAACATTTCAAAAGTATAACTGCTTTGTGTCAGATGGAGGAAATCTTTAAGTAATACAACCACAGTCATTGTTGGCCATATTGTGTATCTACCCATGGTTGATGTTGTTGTGCAACTGAAATGGTGTCACTGCTCACTAACTGCTCAATAATAATTCTCAACTGATTGTTCAGGTTAAAGGAGTCTGCTTTGCCCCTGAGTCTTCTGAGACTGACACCTGCAGATCCAAAGATGAGGCTCTTCAGGGACCTTCATGCGACCAGATGCAGGTACGAGTTTCTGTCAGAATGTATTTAAATGTCTATCATTCAACTATACTTTAGTTCTAAGCTTTTCTTCTTTGATTGCTGTGGTCTTTTCACTAGAAGACACATTTTGGTTTTGTTTGGGTCAGTATATGATTTGACATAAATGAGCATTCTAGTTTTTATGACTTGATGAGGTCCAATCAGAGTGCTTTAAGAAGACCAGTGTCAGACACACTTTTCAGGTCTTCATGAGTTGTGGGGTCCACGGTTACTGAGTAATATTTTACTATTTTAAGTTGACTCATCTTCATTTTTCTGTCCTTAAACTTAACAAAACACCATCAATAACATGCATCCTTGAATTTGAGCTCAGTTTTACTCTCTACCAGACAGACCAGCTGTTGGTCTGAGGTCAGTTCATCTAGTCAGACCTCAGCTTTACTTGTTGTTAACTGTAATGGGAACAGTAGGCAGCTTATTAATGTTAGAAATCAGAAACAACTTAAACATTTCAAAAGTACAACTGCTTTGTGTCAGATGGAGGAAATCTTTAAGTAATACAACCACAGTCATTGTTGGCCATATTGTGTATCTACCCATGGTTGGTGTTGTTGTGCAACTGAAATGGTGTCACTGCTCACTAACTGCTCAATAATAATTCTCAACTGATTGTTCAGGTTAAAGGAGTCTGCTTTGCCCCTGAGTCTTCTGAGACTGACACCTGCAGATCCAAAGATGAGGCTCTTCAGGGACCTTCATGCGACCAGATGCAGGTACGAATTTCTGTCAGAATGTATTTAAATATCTATCATTCAACTATACTTTAGCTCTAAGCTTTTCTTCTTTGATTGCTGTGGTCTTTTCACTAGAAGACACATTTTGGTTTTGTTTGGGTCAGTATATGATTTGACATAAATGAGCATTCTAGTTTTTATGACTTGATGAGGTCCAATCAGAGTGCTTTAAGAAGACCAGTGTCAGACACACACGTGTCAGGTCTTCATGAGTTGTGGGGTCCACGGTCACTGAGTAATATTTTACTATTTTAAGTTGACTTATCTTCATTTTTCTGTCCTTAAACTTAACAAAACACCATCAATAACATGCATCCTTGAGCTTGAGCTCAGTTTTACTCTCTACCAGACAGACCAGCTGTTGGTCTGAGGTCAGTTCATCTAGTCAGACCTCAGCTTTACTTGTTGTTAACTGTAATGGGAACAGTAGGCAGCTTATTAATGTTAGAAATCAGAAACAACTTAAACATTTCAAAAGTATAACTGCTTTGTGTCAGATGGAGGAAATCTTTAAGTAATACAACCACAGTCATTGTTGGCCATATTGTGTATCTACCCATGGTTGATGTTGTTGTGCAACTGAAATGGTGTCACTGCTCACTAACTGCTCAATAATAATTCTCAACTGATTGTTCAGGTTAAAGGAGTCTGCTTTGCCCCTGAGTCTTCTGAGACTGACACCTGCAGATCCAAAGATGAGGCTCTTCAGGGACCTTCATGCGACCAGATGCAGGTACGAGTTTCTGTCAGAATGTATTTAAATGTCTATCATTCAACTATACTTTAGTTCTAAGCTTTTCTTCTTTGATTGCTGTGGTCTTTTCACTAGAAGACACATTTTGGTTTTGTTTGGGTCAGTATATGATTTGACATAAATGAGCATTCTAGTTTTTATGACTTGATGAGGTCCAATCAGAGTGCTTTAAGAAGACCAGTGTCAGACACACTTTTCAGGTCTTCATGAGTTGTGGGGTCCACGGTTACTGAGTAATATTTTACTATTTTAAGTTGACTCATCTTCATTTTTCTGTCCTTAAACTTAACAAAACACCATCAATAACATGCATCCTTGAACTTGAGGTCAGTTTTACTCTCTACCAGACAGACCAGCTGTTGGTCTGAGGTCAGTTCATCTTGTCCAGTGTCAGACACACTTTTCAGGTCTTCATGAGTTGTGGGGTCCACGGTTACTCAGTAATATTTTATCATTTTAAGTTGACTCATCTTCATTTTTCTGTCCTTAAACTTAACAAAACACCATCAATAACATGCATCCTTGAATTTGAGCTCAGTTTTACTCTCTACCAGACAGACCAGCTGTTGGTCTGAGGTCAGTTCATCTAGTCAGACCTCAGCTTTACTTGTTGTTAACTGTAATGGGAACAGTAGGCAGCTTATTAATGTTAGAAATCAGAAACAACTTAAACATTTCAAAAGTATAACTGCTTTGTGTCAGATGGAGGAAATCTTTAAGTAATACAACCACAGTCATTGTTGGCCATATTGTGTATCTACCCATGGTTGGTGTTGTTGTGCAACTGAAATGGTGTCACTGCTCACTAACTGCTCAATAATAATTCTCAACTGATTGTTCAGGTTAAAGGAGTCTGCTTTGCCCCTGAGTCTTCTGAGACTGACACCTGCAGATCCAAAGATGAGGCTCTTCAGGGACCTTCATGCGACCAGATGCAGGTACGAATTTCTGTCAGAATGTATTTAAATATCTATCATTCAACTATACTTTAGCTCTAAGCTTTTCTTCTTTGATTGCTGTGGTCTTTTCACTAGAAGACACATTTTGGTTTTGTTTGGGTCAGTATATGATTGGACATAAATGAGTATGCTGGTTTTTATGACTAGATTTGGTCCAATCAGAGTGCTTTAAGATGACCAGTGTCAGACACACTTTTCAGGTCTTCATGAGTTGTGGGGTCCACGGTTACTGAGTAATATTTTACTATTTTAAGTTGACTAATTTTTCTGTCCTTAAACTTAACAAAACACCATCAATAACATGCATCCTTGAGCTTGAGCTCAGTTTTACTCTCTACCAAACAGACCAGCTGTTAGTCTGAGGTCAGTTCATCTAGTCAGACCTCAGCTTTACTTGTTGTTAACTGTAATGGGAACAGTAGGCAGCTTATTAATGTTAGAAATCAGAAACAACTTAAACATCAAAAGTAAAACTGCTTTGTGTCAGATGGAGGAAATCTTTAAGTAAAATAATGGCAATCATCTTTTGTATCTACCTGTGGAATTCTTTTGTTTTTGAAATTGTCACTTTTCATCCCCAATGTTTCTGATCATTTAAACAAATCTGTTAAGTATGAGTCAAAGTATTTTCTTATAAGCACAGTATAGTTATAATGTTTTCATGTGACTTCACTAATTTATGAAGTATAAATTATTTTTATTTCATTTCCAGCTATAATTAAGTTTTTTTTTAACAAAAGTAATACTTTATTATACTTGTGAATTAATTGATTGTCCAGTTGATAATTTATAGTAAAATAAAAATTGAAAGTTATCAAATCTTTTTTCTTCCTATAGGGCTCAGAAAACCCAGAACTTCACTCTCCAACTAAAAAAGTCAGGATTACTTCCCTTGTAAATTACACCGATTCTGATGAATCTCAGGCTACAACCACAAGTCCTGTGTCCCTAAAATCCAGCTTTATGGTATTGTGATGTTTATACACTCGAACGTTTTCATGTCTTTCTTTATATCATTTTGTTCTTCGTCCATTGGTCAAAACTTTAACAAGACATTTATTTCGGACACCCTAGATATCAAGTCCAAGTTCAGACTCTGAACATTGCCTCTCCAAAGAGGACCAAGTCACTATCCCAAGACTGAGGAGGACCAAAAGCATACAAGTAAGCAACACACAGTGAGAGAGAAAAAATGAATACATTGGCTTTACATTTCATTACTGATTGTTATTATCTTGAGTGGAGTAACAATAGATACTTTATTTAAGCTGACATACATTTAATTTACATTTTCTTTCTTAAAGATGGTCAACCGGATTCAATTTGATTCGGATGAGCTCTATGACACCTCAGGTGACAGTGGAGAGGAATATATTCCTCAGACTAGTACGGATCATTCTGATGATACAGACACAAGTGAAGTTCTTGAGCCAGTTAAACGGATACCAAGCCTGGGCCAATGCCTAAAAATGAGAGATGTATGTCTCTCAAAAACGAAACTGAACTGTCATTCTTCAAAGCAGGTGCTGAACAGAGGACGCTCATGCTCAAGAAAAGAGAGAGTCTCTGGTGTGAGATGTAAAAGGCGATGTTCAAGCCATTCATCCTGTCCTAGAACACAAACCACTAGTGGGCACTCATCAAAACAGAGTGAAATGGGAGACACTGAAGTCCTATTTGAAAACGTAACGCCAAATCTAGATCAGAATCTTCCTGACAGTGCATCTTCCCTCCATATAGAAGATGGAGTGCCTGATGGTTCACTTTCCATACCTGCCGTCTGTAAAAAGGATAACGGGACAAGAATGTATAACAAAAAGCAATACTGTTTGTACTGTAAGTTAGGAGTTGGAAAAATGGCGAGGCATTTGGAGCGTGCTCATTTCAATAAGCCAGAGGTTGCACAGGCTCTGTCGTTCCCAAAAGGATCCAAAGAAAGACGAATGCACCTGGAACATCTGAGAAATAGGGGCAACTTTGCACACAATGTTGAAGTATTAAATACTGGTCTAGGAAAACTTGTTCCTCGCAAGCAACCAAAACAGGATTCTCAAGCACAGAATTTCCTGCATTGTGTATATTGCCAAGGCTTTTTCACAAAGAAGGTCCTTTGGCGGCACATGAAGATCTGCAAGTTCAGGCCTGATGTTCGACAAAATAAACCTTTCAAAACCCGTGTCCAGGCCCTTTGTGCATTTGCTGTTCCTCCACCTCCTGGTGTTGGAGTAGAGTTATGGAAGCTGTTAAACAACATGGTTCAAGATGAAGTTTATTCTGCAGTCAAATCTGATACATGCATCATAGAGTTTGGTGAGCATCTGTATAACAGGCTTGGATATGATGTTGGCAAACATGAATTCATTCGGCAGAAATTGAGAGAGCTGGGGAGGCTTCTGGTATGCTCAAGGAAAACTACTCCTTTGAAGACCATGGAAGAGCACATCAAACCTGAGAATTTCATGCATGTTGTTCAATCAGTGAAACACGTGGCAGGCCATGACAGTAAAACCAATGAATACAAGACCCCAAGTCTTGCTCTCAAACTTGGACATAGCTTGACAAAGATTTCAATGCTTGTTGAAAGCCGTGCAAATGTACAGAAGGACTACAGTGCAGCAAAAGATGCTCGTACATTCCGCAGCGTCTATGAAACAAGATGGAATGAAATGGTATCGTCTGCATCACTGAGAACACTTCAGGAATCTAACTGGAATGCCCCTCTGTTGCTTCCATTCACAAAAGACGTCCAGACCTTGCATTCTTATTTAGATGCGCAACAACAACAAAGTCACAGTAAATTGTCAACAGAGGCTTCGTCCCAGACATGGTCACTGCTGACTAAGATCACATTGACACAAGTCATTTTGTTCAACCGTCGAAGAGCTGGGGAGGTGTCAAAAATGCCCCTCTCTGCATATTTGTCTCAAACTCCATCGGACCCCCAGGAAGATGTGAATGTAGCCCTCACAGACTTGGAAAAAAAACTCTGTCAACACTTCAGGCGGCTAGAGATAAGAGGAAAAAGGGGAAGAAAGGTTCCTGTGCTTTTGACCCCAGCAATGAAACAATCATTGGATTTGCTTGTCAGCAAACGGCAGGAATGTGGGGTTCCTCATGATAATGCATATTTATTTGCAAGACCAAGTGCATTTACCTGCTACCGTGGGTCTGATTGCCTTCGATACTATGCCAAGATCTGTGGTGCCAAAAGTCCTGAAAGTCTCACCTCTACAAAACTGCGCAAACAAACAGGAACTCTGTCTCAAGTTCTCAACCTCAGTAATACAGAGCTGGATCAGTTAGCTGATTTTCTTGGTCATGATATCAGAGTGCATCGTCAGTTCTACAGACTTCCAGAAGGCACCCTCCAACTTGCTAAAGTAAGCAAAGTTCTTATGGCTCTGGAACAGGGACGCATGGCAGAGTTCAAAGGCAAGACCCTGGATGAAATCAACATTGATCCTGACGGTACTAATTATTTTTCTTTCTCAACACTGTTGTGCATAAAGGAAAATTTGCTTATCTACATTATATATTATGTCTTGTGTTTTTCTTGGGCATTATTGGAACATCTCAGAATAAGAAGATTGCATTCAGTCATTTTCTTCCCTTCTACCCCTCTTCCAATCCCCCACTAACTCACAGAGAATGTGCACCTTGACAGCAGCACGGAGGTGGTGTGTGATTCAGGCTCGGAAGGTAAGTATCTTATGAAATGTGATCATGTTTATGTATTGAAGGCTATCCATTTACTGTAGGGATGTCACGATCAAGTATCCATTTTAATTTTGGGTATCTACCGATACTGAATCTGATTCTTATACTTACAATAATGTTTTTTTAATATGTATCTGACTTTTTTGAGCTAATATTGAATAATTGGATCCTGGGTCACAAATGTTAAGTTGACGTGAGTCATAAATTATAATTATTTGATATGGCTAAACATGATACGCTGCTAGCTGATTTTTGTGCACTGCTCTACTAATTAATTACTGCCATCAAGTTCAGTGAATTTCTGCAACCTCTATCAGAACTCACCAACCGGTGCATCCAAATTATTTACACATTGATTTCCACTTTATGCAGTGAAATTCTCCCATTGTAGAACTTCGTTGTAAAAGAGAGCAGCAATACAAGCAGGCTGAGGTGGCCAAACACCATAGAATACATAAAAGAAGGGATCGGACTTAGCCAATATCAATCTGTTTAAAGTATGCCCAGTTTGGCCCTGAGGCCAAATTTACTGTGATGTGACGACTAATATTAGTTTTTGTCACTTGTTTTGTCTTGGTTTTCAGAGGAGAGGAGTCAAGTCACATCCAGTCAGATGGAAGAGACGACAATGCCAGACGTCAGCCAAAGGGATACAGCACCACAGCAAGGCACCATGACACCTCCACAAGCCTCTCACTGCCAGTCATCAAAAAGGGACAGAGGTAAAGTTGATTGTTTCAAACTTTCGGCTCCGTATTTATTTTATCTACCTATCTAGATATCTATACGTATAAATAAAAAATACACAAGGTTATTTTATCCCAACAGACCTGTTTCATGGCTCACACCACTCCTCGGGGGATTTATTGAAACATTCGACCGACATTCAATATATGCTTACAGTGCATGTACGTAGGGGGTGGGGGCGTGTACAGGTTGGCCTATCACGTGCTGGACAACAATGCTTTTCATCTATACCTGCAAGATGACACCAGTTTGTTGCGTTTGTTAAGTGAAGATAGATCTGGCCTATATATAATGAACATTTTCTCTTTGATGCATAGGTTACAGTTCTTGCTTGCACTACTGTATGCAGGGCTAGAAGCAAGTACTTGGAACAGAGCACAAATTGCCTCTTTATGATACTGACAATGTAACTGAATCTACATCCAAAATTAATTAATCTTAAGGCATGATGACCATAGCACATGTACCAGTGTATCTTCATCCATACAGCACTTAAAACAAGCTGATACTAGCTGAGTCATTTGTGAGCTGTCAAACTCTTAAAATTAGTCTTTATTGACTCTTCTATTCTCTTGCTATACAGGTCGTCCACCTATCAAGAGAAAGGTGTGGGATAAAAAGGAGATCCTTGCTGTTGAGAAGCACCTGATGTCCTTCATCACTTCATGCCGTGTCCCAGGGAAGAGTGACTGTGATAAGTGCCTTAAGCTGGAGAAAGTAGCTCTCAAAGACAGAAATTGGTCTGCCATAAAATTCTACATTAAGAATCGAATCACTCTTCTCAAGAAAAAAGTTTGAAGTAATAACTTTATGTCGTTGACATAAATGTTATGTTATTATGCTTGTTGTGTTACATGTTAAATCATATCCTTTTGTGGATAACTGCCGTTTGCAAGAGAATCAGTATTTGGATACTGCTCAGTGTTCTTGTTAGAATATGATACTTGATATTTTGAAAGCGCGGGGCGGCACAGTGGTGCTGTGGTTATGAATGAATGATATTTTAAAGCCTGGGGCTTAGTATTTTTAAGTTTTTGATACAATGTGACCGTTTAATTTGCTGTTTTGTCCAACAGCCATTGGCATTTTTGTTTGAAATGTTTTGATACCTTAATTAGGTTACTTGAAAGGAATGATTGTTCCTTTAACCATCAAGTAGGGTTGCAAAGGGGTGGAAAGTTTCCGGTAAATTACCGGTAACTTTCCGGAAACTTTCCACGGGAACTTTCGCTCGGGAATTTTGGGAATATTCAGTCGGTCATTTACATTTTTTTTTTTCATATCCAAACATAAATCTAAACATTTAAACACTATGTTTGGTCATAGGCAGACATCCATGCAAACTAATACAATAAAAAACATTACATTTGAACAGATTTATTTGTAAGAAGAACTTTATCAAGTTTTGATTATTTTATGAACAATCAATAATTTCACTGAACAACAAAAATATGAATGTTGAGTTAAATATTACTCAACTGTCTGACCCAACCCATTCAATGAATAAAGTCAATTGCCCCCCATGTGATGGACGAATGCACAGAGCATGTAGGGGGCGTGGTCTCAGTACCCCTGCAGTAGGATGTGTGCTATGTCCAATTTGCCAAGTGTACTTGCATACAATCTGGTTGTTTTAGTCAAGATTATGCTAAAATATATTGTCCCCAACTATATTTAAAATCACAGTTTAAGCCTCTGTAAACCTGGTCTTGTAAAAATCAATATATGATATCAAGTTGGGTGTCTCAATAAACTTAAAAAATAATCTGATTTGAAATTAAATGTTCATAAATATATTAAAACTTAGTTGAAAAAACTGTTTCTTACAGTCTTGAATGTTTGCCTGGACTGAAATAACATAGTTAGGAGAATGTAGTGCATTTGGGTTGCTTTAAATTTAGTAAATTCCCGTTTATTCCCGTTAATTCCCAAAATTCCTGTTAATTCCCATAAATTCCCGTTAATTCCCATGGAAAGTTTCCAACTTTGAAAATTCCCGGAATTTTGCAACCCTACCATCAAGTAAAAGTTTTCAACTAATAGAATAAAACAACCATGATTGTATTGCCCATGGCCAGGTGTGTAAGTGTGTGTCAGTATAGTGTTCTTACTTTTGGGACTTGTGGCCTGTAATAATGATTCACTTAAAAGATGATACTTTTTTGTGCAGTTAATAAGAGGATTTTATTGCCCGAGTCACAATAACAAGGTTGTAGTTGAGTAAACTTTTTGTTAAACACTCTGGCTGTTCATGTTTACTTGTTTACACAATTTCACAACAAAATATATATCACCCTCTATATAGGCTATCTATGCAGGTGTCACACTGGTTTAAAAGACTATTTATATAACACTGTAGTAACCCTAAATAATTATCGATGCTTCATCAGTACTATACAATACAATTATACTTAAATTACGTAACATAACCTACATTTTGACACAAATTACCAAACTGCAGCAGATTAATACCATGGTTAAACAGCACAGCCCTTACTTTGACAGTCAAAGGTGGTAAGTGATTCCACAAAGTAAGTTAAACCTACATGTGTGTTAAGTGGAGCCCAGGATATAATAAATACCAGACAGTGTGTGTATATTGCCCCACTTATTACTAAAAACCAGAAAAGTCCCCACGAAGAGGTTCCTAGTCAGGTGAAGGACCTTTACTTTGTCTAATTGATCATTTGAAGTGACATCCTTGTTCATGCCCACTCCAGGATTCTGCCTGATTTTTTTCAGTGCTCTAAAACCTTCAGAAAGGGTGGTCCCCAGAAAGCATGGGCTGGTCTTGTGGCCTTACAATGTGACAAAGACAGGGCTGTGTGTGTGTGTGTGTGTGTGTGTGTGTGTGTGTGTGTGTGTGTGTGTGTGTGTGTGTGTGTGTGTGTGTGTGTGTGTGTGTGTGTGTGTGTGTGTGTGTGTGTGTGCGCCTTACAGCAGGGAAAGATTAACAGCAGCACTTGGAGAACCGACATCCTGGTGGAGTATGAAGGAGAGGGAAGCAACGTGTCCGACCCGGCCTGCCCGCTGCTCGGACCGGGAGTCTCGGTACGAACTGATCACACTTTAATATTCTCTATGTGGGTTTAAGGACGTCTCTACAGTGGTAAAAACAAAACTAATCTTTCTGTTGTCTTTCTTCAGGAGTGTTTCCCAGACTGTGTGTGTGAGGATTCGTACAACAACACGTACGCGTGTGTGCGCACTTTCGCCCCCTCTGTCAACCTGCAGTACTGCGAGTTTGACGATAACGAGGTGAAGGGAAATGTTCATTTTTATAGTGTTTTTTTCATTTGTTATGACTTAAAAAAGGTACAGTGTGCAGAATGTATTTGTGTTTTTCAGAACAGACTTGTTTTGAAAAGGAATTTAATATTCCCAAGATTTTTTAATTGGTGTAAAATCACTTGAAAGTCTTCTAGAAGTTTTTTTTTAATTACCTCCGAATTTTTAAGATTGTTCAAAATGTTTTTTCTTTTTTAAACTTAAAGCCACTAGTAGGCCTTTCACACCAAAATGAACCAAGAGTCAGTTCCAGGCTGGTGTTGGGGTCAGTTCAAAACTGGTTACAGCCTTATCCCAGTTATGAACCGGTTGGTTTCACATCGACCGGAGACAGCCATGGAGCCGGCAAGAGAGCAACGTCATGACGTCACTGTAAACGTGTGTGTACGTCACCCGACGCCGCTGCTCTTGTGGCTAACGCTAAAGCTACCGCTAGCTTTAAGCACAACAACAGCGGCGAATACGTCTTATTTTTACACTTGTTAGCTCTCGCTTTGCTTTCTTAAGCAAACAGGACCCATACAGCGTATTCTCGCCGGTCAATTTGATCGCTACGTTCGGTAATTATGTTATGTTTACGTCTCGTAGTAGCGGTGTTTTTAAATATGGCGGGCATGAGGTTTGAGTTGCTCTGGTTGGTCAGGATAATCCCTCCCCCAACCGTTCGCGCAAGCAGTTCTTATCAAACCCTGCTCAATCCTGGGGTATGAGTTCCCCCGGTTTTTACGGCCCGGAGCAGGCTCTCTGGCGGTGTGAAACCAAAACACTGGCTCTAACTCCGAACAAGCCCAGAACTAGCTCCGATTTTGCGGCGGTGTGAAAGGCCTATATGTGTATGTGAATATTTTTTTACTTTGGCGCCATCTAGTGGTAGAACAAAGAAAAAGTACAACAAAGTAGACGGCAGGGAATTTTGGTTTCTTGATGGCAGACTGATTAACGTGCCTGTCTGCCTGTCTGTCTGTCTGTCTGTCTGTCTGTCTGTCTGTCTGTCTGTCTGTCTGTTTATCTCTCTGCCTGCCTGCCCCCTGTCTAGGTGTTCGTAGAGGTGTATAACGTGACAGCAGACCCCTTCCAGCTGACTAACATCGCCAAGTCGATCGACCAGGAGGTTCTGGAGAAGATGAACCACAGACTGATGATGCTTCAGTCCTGCTCTGGACAGACCTGCAGGACGCCCGGGGTGTACGACCCAAAGTATGTAACGCCATGTTTATTTCACTAAGTCTGATCTTGGTAGACGTTTCTAAAATGTAATGAAATGAAGGGGCTAAACTCAAGATGTCCTCTAAGCTCTACTAATAACATTGCTCTCTATGTTCAGCGGGCTGCACATTCAATACCTTCACTCTTATACAGTGCAGTGCAGTTATTAGTGGAGCTTCGAGAGGACCATTATTTTTCGGTAAAAATTAGGTTGTAGCAGACTCGCATCGTTTGTGTTTGAATAACATTTTGCTTATGAGTTATTGATCCCAGAAAGTTAGAACCTGTCATTATCTTTCTAACATAACCGCAGTCTGGAACTGTCTAGTTTATTCTGAACATTGTATTTCTTCTTTAATCACAAAATAATTTTTTTCACTTTATTCTCGAATCTCGACATTGGGTTTTTTCTCAAAGTGCATAATGAAAAAAAATGTAACCCATATTTAAAAGAAAATCTAATTCAAATGCATTTTCCCCCGTGGGCCTCATACTCTTCTGTACTCTTCTGTTTTGTGGCACAATTTTTCCAGGTACAAATTTGACCCTCGTCAGATGTTTCCTCACCACAGCCGGCGGCTCAGCAGACTCCGACAGAGGATGAAATAACCGACCAGGAGACTACTACGATTTTAAGAAAGAGAAGAAGAAGAAGAATTCAAAAAAGAAGGGCTGTGATGATGTAATTTAGAATTCAGCCTTTCCTGCTGTTGTTGCCTTGGTTACAGGCGTCCTGGATGGAGAAGGGATCACAGTGTGGGTTGCTATGGAGACAGGGTTGCCAGGTTTACGGCCGCTGTCTGTTTCCGTGAGTTTTGTTAATTGTCAGTTGGTTCAAACGGGGGAAAGCCAAAATTATTCACAATGGATTTTTTTTTTTTCATTCGCAACTCGCAAGCCATTAATTCAGTTTAAGGTGTAACTGTGCACTGGATACATCTACTACACAGTTGGTCGTATACATTTAAAAATAAGTGACAAGAGAGAGTCTGATTCAATTCATTTAAATACAAGTTTGTTTTTCTCTTTGTTTAAAATAGTATGTCAATGATAAACAGTAGTCAGTTTCCTTAAGTATTTTTTTTTATTTCTTGTCTGAATACAACTTGCTGGTTTGTTCTTTTGCTCCTAAAGAAATTATCAAAGGGTGGAAATGTCTAAGAAGTTACACTTTAACAATTGAAAACAGTGCTAGACTTGAGCAGTTTTCTTCATATGCAAGGTTAATATCGACTAATGTTTAATGTAGCCATATTTAAAAAAAAAATTCAATCAAATGTAGGGACATTTTTAACCAAATTTTCAGAAGATCTCCATATGATTTTTTTTTAAATTTATGCGCATTAAAGCACCTTGATTATCCAAACATTTCAAGTTAAAATTTAGTCACTTTTGTAATTTTTTTGTCTCATCGATTCCCTATTTGGATTTCTTATCCATTTTTTTTGTCGTACATTTCAAACTGAGTTTATTTAAGTCACTTTAAATGGACAGAAAAACGTGAATTTTCTATGTTAAGTTGAGCATTTCACTGATATTTCTTGTTTGTAGCGTTTCAATGAGCCAGATACATTTAGTACAAACATCAACAACCCAATGTGAAGTAAGAAGTGGCTATTTGAAGAACGATAGGAGATATCACAGAAATAATACTTAAAAAAACAATACTTTTTTGCATCATCAAGGTTTCAGACAGCATAGTCATATCTGTAATGTTAAATTTAGTTTTTATATAGTTTGGTGTTCGAATATTTTTATTTATTTGATCAATAACACTTAAAATAGGGAAAAATCTATGTTTGATATTTTTACCAATGAAACTGTCCTACAGACTTCAATAGTTTGTTCTTTGGATCACATTATCTTAACACTACAAACTACATTTAGAGAAAAAAAACATCAAAACACAATCATATCTATAATCATTTCTGTATTCTTTGCGCGGCCCTGCCTTGAAATCAGTGAGTGAGATTTGACACTTTCATGATATATTCCAGATCAAAGAAGCTGCCTATAGCCAACACTGTATGGCTGATACCTTCATTTTGAAATTTAAAACACTAATTCATACAGATTTTTAAAATCCAACCAAAGATCTGAGGAGATGTTTGAGGGTTAAAAGGTGGAGTCAGTGATTCTGGAGAATACTTGTTGTCAAAAAATTTTTGGTCAAAATCTGTGAATATCTCCTCCCGATCTGCTACCTGTCCGTACTATGTGCACTGAAAAAATCCAGTGTTAATACACAGCCTAGGCTCTGTAAACGGTCATGCTGCTAGCTACGGTGGGCCGCCTTTGTTTACATACCAGTTTACAGAGCCTAGGCTGTGAATTAACACTGGATTTATTTCAGCGCACACACAGTACAGACAGGTAGTGGATCGTGAGGAGATAGTCACTGATTTTGACAACAAGCATTCTCCAGAATCACTGACTCCACCTTTAAATGCGGACACTCCATACGTCTGCATGACATTTGTTGTAAAAGACCGAATACTTTTTTTTTGTGAGTTGATTTTTGATTGTGAATTATGATCTTTACTAACTGACAGATCACTGTAGTTCTACTGTCGATCATTGACATTATTTTCCTCCGAACAAGACTGGACAGAATTTGAAATTTCATGTGAAAAACTTGAGATTTCAAACGCCACACACACACACACACACACACACACACACACACACACACACACACACACACACACACACACACACACACACACACACACACACACACACACACACACACACACACACACACACACCCCCACCATGTGATTTATTTTCCATTTTGTTTTTTAATTCACTGATGCACTTTCCAAATCTGTCAGACCTGAACGAACTTTAGTTTTGGTTTTCAGAGACGTTTTTGATGATGATGATGATGATGATGATGTATTTTAGGCTTGTGTGTGTTTTTGTCGAAATAAAAAATGAGTTTCTGAAAATATAAAAGAGTGTCTCATTTCATTAATCAACTAATTTCTTTTTAAGCAATTTCACTTCATTCTACTATTCTAATCTCACTACGATGAAGTTTTATGGCCACAATGAGGGAAAAAAACGAAGATTTGGATATCAAAGATGTCATATTTGATTGAAATACCATATGATATAGCTGTAATGTCGAAAAAATATATATACGCATTGCTAAAAACTTTTCATGTCTCCTGATTTAATACTATAGAACCCAAAACATTTTTCTACTAACAGTGGCTTGGATTTCTGTAGCTGTGGAATCAGTGTTAACTTTTTTATAATTTTCTCAATGATTCAGGAGTCGCACTGAAATGTACATTTTATACAAAACATTTATTTTGAGATCTAAAAACATTAAATATACAGTACATAGCACACATACAGTACATGTCACATTTCAGTTTAAAATTTCAATTAAAAATTTCTCACAAAGAAAGTTAGTGGATTTTTTGACAATTTAGTCTCAGTTGAACGACAAACGATAAAATAACAAAATTAAGAAACAAACTTAACTGTTAATAGAAAGCGTCAATCTGCATCGGTTGAAAAGTTCAATATTTTCAACTTCACGTGATGAAGCGATAGAAACGTTTTTACACTTATTTATAATGACGCCTGTCCTTGTCTTGTTCCAAATGTTTTTCTTGTTATTCCTGTGTCTTGTTTTTTACTGTTTTTTACTATTTTTGACTTAAATTGTGTATTTGTTTTTTTTATGTGTAATGCACCTTCAGTTGGCACTTCCAATTTCGTTGTATAGGTGACTGTACAATGACAATAAAGGCTATCTTATCTTATTTGATCTTATCTGAAGCGATTTCGTTACAGCAAATGCTTCATTGCGGCTAAACAAATGGTTTCCTATGTAAATGTACAGATTTTCATTGCTAGCATCGCGTTTGGTGTGAACCCACTTTGAGGCGTAGTGAGTGTATGTGTTACCTTATGGAGATGGTGATCAGCGCACGTTAAAAGACTTCGGGGGTTAGTGTTTGTATTTTTTTGTACATTGTCCCTTGTTCACATACAGGTGACGTCATCCTCCTCAGCTGTCCCAGGCCTCCAGTACAGGTAGGAATGGCAGGTCCGTGCTGCCCAGGTAGGTCCTGCCTCGGTGTTGGAACACGTCGCTAACGGCCCACGTCAGACGGCCGTCCGGGTCGTGTAACGTTCCCACGATCTCACAGTCCAACCCGAGCTCTAGAACCAGAGCGTAGCGTGGCAACAGCAGGTTGTACCAGTTCAAAGGGATCATCTGGAAACACAGAGAAGGAAAATGTGATTGTTTGTTTTTCAGCCAATTATTGGATGAAAGTTTAAAGCCCCTGTAAACCCTTATCCACAACTTCTTTCTAGGTGAAAGAGTTATAGGCATATTTATTAATACAAATAAAATATATTGGCTTTGCTCTGGTTCTTATTACGCGATAAATATTTTGAACCAATCACGTCAGTTCTCTGTCTGAACATTCCATAAAGAAATGACTGTTGCCATGAAGACTGTTTGATATGGACACGCCCACACAGTCCTGTCAAATAGTCTAGACAGTAGGACCTATTTAAAAAAAGTTTTATAATATTCATGAACATTTATTTTCTATCAGATTTTGGTAAAGGCTTATTGAGACACCGGGCTTTGATGTCATATATTGAGTTTTACCCAGACCATGTTTCCAGAGACTTCTGTAACTGCATAACTATATAAAAATAGCATTCTCAAACAACTGGAGCACAACAAACTTCCTAAAGCTCATGTGGAGTTCAGACGAGTTTCTTCAGTGTGTGTGTGTGTGTGTGTGTGTGTGTGTGTGTGTGTTTTAGTTAAAAGGTCCTGCCCCTTCCAATCAGTGTGTGTGTGTGTGTGTGTGGAGTTTTTAATGTGTCCATGGTGTGGCAAGGTCCTGCCCCTGTCCCATCTGATTTCACACCACTCGTCTCCCTGCCACTGTGAACAAAGCTTCTAATAAGACGTTATTCTCTTCTCACTGACACACACAATAATAGTGAATCACACAAGGGGAGCAATGCATGATGGGAAAGGAGATGTGATTAAAAAACAGCCCCTCTCCACAGCAGGAAAATATCGTTTGAGTATCAAAACAGTCTCACATTGGCAACATATCCCACTCCATTCAGTCAACTTTAGCACTGTTTGCATTGTCAAAGTTTTAGCCCTGTTTCTATATATATCGTATGTACAGTATATTTGGTCATTTGAGCTTGCCCTGTGAAAGGACTCATTTCTATCACTCTAAATGTGACACACACACACGCACGAACACATGCACGCGAGCGCACACACACACAAAGCACACATGCACACAATGTCTGTGATTTGAGGTTGTGTCTTATTCAATACTAAACCCTTCCCCTTCTCCAAACATAATATTGATCATATCAAGTGTGAAATAAATTATTATATATTTAAGCAACAGCTCGCGACAGGCTGTGGAATGTGCTCATTATACCACAGTTAAGGGGCGTTGTTCGGCCCGACGCGAAGGCCAATATACAACAGTTAGAAACCAATCAGATCGCTGGATTTAAACCACCCGTTTTATATTCATAATTCTACCTTGGCAATGAAGCGCTTGACGGCGGGATACGGAGCGATCAGGTCCAGGAACGGAGGCATGCGCTTCCGGAACCTTGTGGTCGTTATGCCGACCAGGAATGTCCCGTGGTCGCTGAGGCGGATGTTGTCGGGGTAACCGATCATGTTGTCCATGATGATCTCCTTGGTGCCGACGTTAGGGCCCTTCAGCCAAAACCTGAGAGAGGAGCAGAGAGTCAGAGTGTGTGTGTGTGTGTGTGTGTGTGTGTGTGTGTGTGTGTGTGTGTGTGTAGTATGAGTATGTATGTAGTGTATTTACAGTATGTGTGAATTATTTGTAGCATTTACTTTGTGTGTGTACTAGTATTTTTTAAATATGTGTGTACTGTTTGTGTGTTTTGTGTAAATTTTCTATATCTTTTAAGTAGCGTTTATGTGTGTCCTTGTGTGTACCTTGTAAGAACTGTGTGTGTGTGTGTGTGTGTGTGTGCAGTTTACTGTAGTGTATTGTGTGTGTACCTTGTCAGTAGTGTGTGTGTGTCTGTAGTTTATAGTGTACTTTGTGTGTGTTTGTGTACCTTGTAAGTATGCGTGTCTGTCTGTTTGTGTCTATAGTTTATAGTGTGTGTGTGTGTGTGTGTGTGTCTGTCTGTGTCTATAGTTTATAGTGTATGTGTGTGTGTGTGTCTGTCTGTGTCTATAGTTTATAGTGTGTGTGTGTGTGTGTGTGTGTGTGTGTGTGTGTGTGTGTGTGTACCTGACTATGCGTCCTATACTGGTCTCTGCCAGCAGTATGAACTGTTCATCCGGTGACATGACGATCCCGTTGGGCATGAACAGCCCGTCCAGCAGAACAGAAACTCTTCCTGTGTCCGGGTCGTAGGACAGGAGACGACCCAGGCTGTTCAACTCTATCACCTGCAACACACACCTACCGTTAGCTTCATATAGCTTAACTTATCTTACGTTAGCTCAATATAGCTTAACTTATCTTACGTTAGCTTAATATAGCTTAATTTATTTTACGTTAGCTCAATATAGCTTAACTTATCTTACGTTAGCTTAATATAGCTTAACTTATTTTACGTTAGCTCAATATAGCTTAACTTATCTTACGTTAGCTTAATATAGCTTAACCTATTTTACGTTAGCTCAATATAGCTTAACTTATTTTAAGTTAGCTCAATATAGCTTAACTTATCTTACGTTAGCTTAATATAGCTTAACCTATTTTACGTTAGCTCAATATAGCTTAACTTATTTTACGTTAGCTTACTTCATCCAAGAACACACTGATACCGTTAGCTTAGAATAGTTGATTTGTAATTTTATATACTTTATATTTGACATTTTTTATCATATTTTATTTCTGTTTTCTCTGTTCATTATATGTTATCCTTGTAAATTGTGTTTATTGTGTATGCTCGTCGTCACTGTAAATGTGGGAAACCAAAGTGTCTTTCAAGTGAAAACAAAGGTTATTGATTGATTATCCAAGACTTCATTCAGTTCAGTTGAGCTTAGCATAGTTGGGTTAATATTGTTGGAAAACAAAATAATAGATCAGCATTGGGAAAAAAAATTAAATCTACAAATGTACATACCTTAGTTCACTTATTTCAATGAAAGTAATTAGTTTCTGCCCTAAACATCTAGCTATTAAGGTAACCACGATAGATATATTAGAACATCTGATAATTAGATTTATTTTAGTCATTTCATTTTCATACATTTGCTGTTGTATGCTGTAAGTATTCAACCACAACCGATACAGATTGTACTTCTATCTCAGGCACATATTTCTATATATTTTTTTTCTAATTCAGTCACACACAGACCAACACTGAGGTCCACATCTTGAAAACTACATCTGAATACTGTTACATGTGAAGTGGATTTTGTTCTGTACACTGCAGTTTCTGCTCAGAGCCAAGTGTGAATTGTCTGTATTTTTGAAAAGCATGTTCTCTTTTCTTTTAGCCGGATGGACGGGTGAAGAGAACAAGTGTCTCCTTGAGTATTTTTTTGGAGCACTGCAGTTTCTAAGCAACGCTATGAAAAAACTAAAAAGACTTAATGGACTCTGCTTCCATCAGCTTGGCTTGGGTTAGTTATCTATTAAACAATTCCACACACCAGCTGCTTACTTTTCATCCTCAAGGATCTAACACATTTCCATTTCAAAATTCCATACTTTTCCAGACTCAAATATCAAAGATTTTTGGTATATTTTTCAGTCCATATTTTGACAAATTAGTAAGATGCTTATTATGTAAATGATTGGTTCTGAAGCCAGCCCTCTGAGAACTTGCATCAACCCAGGAAATTCTCTTTTCCCAAACTCAAGAGCAAGGAGAAAAAAATAAAGGTTAATTTCTAGTAGGTCAACATTTGCCTATGGTTTGGGCAGTGTCCTTGGAGACCTGTAAAGTAGAGTACGCCATGTTGGTTGTTTGTTTTGTTTTGTCTTTTGTTTTTGTGTTCACTTTTTCAGTTGTTTGCGTGTGTGTTCTGGGTTGAAAAAAATCCCAAAATAAAGTATGACATTTTTTTTGTAGTAGGTCATATTTTTCCATAATCTTCTCTTTTCCCGTACTTATCCAGACCTGGAAATTACTCAAATCAAATTCCATACTTTTCCATACTGCGAAGGAACCCTGCATCTCCTATAAAATGCCTTATTTTTAAATGTCTGTTCTGTGCTGACCTCTAGTTTGACGTGTCTGCGTCCCCAGCGACTTGACGAGTCGGTGAAATAAATGATCCCAGTTTGAGAGGAAATCTCCAGACCGTTCAGGAAGGCAAAGGGAACGCCGGCAGCTCCTGAGGGAAGAAACACAAGGAACTTTATTCTGAAATTACAACAGACTGGGATTTTATTTAGCAATGCATTTCAACACACACACATACACAGACACAGACAGACAGACAGACAGACAGACAGACACACACACTTGTACTTCTATCTTTGTGAGAACACTCATTGACATGATGCATTCCCTAGCCCCTTACCCTAACTATCAGAACTAAATGCCTAACCCCAGCCCTTACACTAACCCTAACATAAATCTAATTCATACATGAACTTTAAACCTAGTGTTAACCCTCAAACAGCTCCTTTAAAGGCCTGTCCCAAAGTGAGAACCAGCCAAAATGTCCTCACTTTCCAAAAATGTCCTCACTCTTAACTCATAACATATTCCCATAAAAGTAGTTGTACAAGCGCGCACACACACACACACACACACAGTACCTTGTGAGTTAGCCACTAGAACAGTCTTTTCTCCAGTTTTAGGGTTGACGCTGTGCAGCCCGAAGTAAGAGTCCGCCACGATCAACTGACCGTGTCGATCCATACGAACACCGTGAGGACGACCACACACCGGCTCATAGTCTGTGCTAGAGCCTGTACACACACACACACACACACACACACACACACACACACACACACACACACACACACACACACACACACACACACACACACACACACACACACACACACACACACACACACACACACACACACACACACACACACACACACACACACACACACACACACACACACACACACACACACACACACACACACACACACACACACACACACACACATAAATCATGACTTCATTGATATACAAAGTTGATTTTCTTTTAAAAATGCATAAACCTCACAAATAAGTTTAACAATAATTTGACAAGCAGAATATAACATTTACACTGGATCAAAACACATATTACTGTGTGTGTGTGTGTGTGTGTGTGTGTGTGTGTGTGTGTGTGTGTGTGTGATCCAATGGTTCCAAACATTTAATATAACTCCTTGTAGTTTTTGAGTTACAGACACTTCTGTTTCATGAAAGAAACACCTGTGCCCTAGCCTTGAACCCTTGAACTCTGACTGATGTGAAAAAAGTCAATGGATTTGTTCTTTAGCAATTACTTTAATTGCTGTAATGGGTTAAGATCTGTTATGAATTGTGCAATCCAAGACCTTTTGACCGGGCAAGTCTCTACAGCACCAACGTAATCACTGCTCAGACAAAAACATATGAGGTCATTAAAGGTGGAGTCAGCTAATCTCTCTGGAGAACGCTTGTTGTCAAAATCACTTTGTCGAAATATGTGAATATCTCTTCCGCTACATGTCAGTACTGTGTGTGTGCACTGAAAAATGTGTTAAGTCCAGTGTTAATACACAGCCTAGGTTCTGTTAATGGGTATGTTGCTAGCCTACCCTTTGTTTACATACCAGTTTACAGAGTCTAGGCTGTGTATTAACACTGGATTTTTTTCCAGTGCACACACAGTACAGACAGGTAGTGGATCATGAGGGTTATTATTCACTGATTTGGACAAAAAGTGATTTTGACAACAAGCGTTCTCCAGAATCACTGACTCCACCTTTGAGAGAAAGTGTTATTGAGTGAGAAGGAAAGAGAGGAAGGATACCGCCGTCACTGAGAAAACATAGAAGAAGAAGAAGCAGTTTGGAAAGTAATTCAAACACAAACCACATTCTGGTAAGTTCTGTCCCATGTGTGTGACCAGGGAGAGACTGTCGTCAGGGGCGATCCGCCACAGCTTCCCGTCAACCGTCCCTGTGTACACATTACCTGATGCACACACACACACACACCCAAACACACACATACACACAAACACACACACAGACGCAAGCACGCAGACAGACAGACAGATACACGCACAGTCACACACAGACAGACAGACAGAGACACACACACACACAAACACACAGAGAAACATGGACACATCAAACACACAGCTTCAAAACTAGTTTATCTAAAAAGTTGTCACTCGTCGAAAGTACATTTTAGATTCACAAATGTCGGTTACATTTATTTTTCAGTGTTTAAAAAAAAAAGGTGAAAAAATTCCTTTAGACTTATTTATTCAATTGAATGTCATGAAGTTCATATGTGATATGAAACCGCCTGATTTGTATCTGAAAACATTGAATACATTTTTTCACACCGTTGTTGTGTCAGACCCACTCACCCTCCTCGTCAGCAGTGAAGGATTCTGGTCCGTGTAGTTTCCCGGTGAACAGTCTGCGTCCGTTCTGTAGTCGAGTGTTCGGAGCCAGCGGACCCTCAAGCGCCGGAGGGGGGCCCGGCAGGCTGCAGGGACAAGGGTTTAGATTTACCATGTTAGAGACAGTAAAACTACAATAGCATTTCATTGTAAATTAACAATTTGTGTGTGTGTGTGTGTGTGTGTATGTGTATGTGAATGTGTGTGTGTGTGAGTGAGTGAGTGAGTGAGTGAGTGAGTGAGTGAGTGAGTGAGTGAGTGAGTGAGTGAGTGAGTGAGTGAGTGAGTGAGAACTTACACATGTGGTTTGGGGTCTATGGGAGAAGGCAGCATGTAAACTCCAACAGCCACAGCGATCAGAGCCGTTAACAGCTCTCTCTTACCAAACCTGACAGAGAAGAAATAAAATAAAAAACGTTACTTAATTAGATATTTAAAGCGGATACGAGTAACATTTAAATATCTTTTAAACAACCTCATGTTTCCTCTGATAATCATAAATTACCTTTAACAGCAAACGAGACCATCAGTGCAAAGAAAGACGTTTTTATATAGTTTTTATTACTGCTTTTGGTCTGGTCGCACACCCAGTCCGATTTTCGGTTCGCTCGTGCAGGCTCTATGGTCACATATCCGTATTGGTTGCAGATTTCAGTGTGGCGCTGCAACGCGATTTGAGAAGCCTATCCCTCCAGGTGAGGGAAGGGGAGCGGGAGCCTTGTTTGAGACAGTTATTTGTCGTCATAAATGACTGATAACGGGGCTGAACCATCAAAGAAAAAAAAGAGAATGCAATGAAGAAAAGCGAAAAGGGAGAGTGAGTGATAGGCGGGCGGGAGGACGTTGCCAAGCAACGTGTATACAATTTCACGAGAGCGAAACTAGACTGCTAAATGAATGAGCGGTTGGTACTAACACAAAGTTTGCTTTGCTTCACCATCATCAGATAACCATTATCTGAAATAGTCATTATTTACATCAACAACACAAACACATTACCTCATCGTGATCCATAGTCTACTAACTGCCGTCTCTCATTCATTCGCTTTCTGTGAGGACACAGCTCCGTGAGAGAGAGAGTAGTTAGGTGACGCTGCTGAATCAACTCATTGCAAGCAGGTGTGTGTACTGACTGGCATTAGTTGATGCAGTGTCAAAACCACTCTCACGGAGCCGAAAAGAGTCCTCACACTTTCAACACACGAACATGCACTATATTGCGCCCTTCTCAGTCCACGCTCACGCGCCTGGCACGAGCATTTGCGACAGCGGGCGTCGTAAAAATACTACCGCTTTTGTCCAAAGGGGACGCCAACGTGCCATCTTACTCGTAGTGCCTTTAAGCTATTTACTTAATGTTTTAAAAGTAGGGACCCTTTTTAGTTAACACATTGTATATTTGTAAGGGTTAAAAATCAGGAAAAAAAAATCAGGAAAATATGTAAAAATACATTAAACTTAAATTCAAGAAAGAATATTGTCTTACAACCATTAAAATAAATCCATGGTCCCTTTACTTTGAAAACTACGAAGAGAAAAGTCACCAAAACTGCAAGTCACTTATTTCATGATGCATATTAAAAGGTGGAATCAGTGATTCTGGAGAACGCTTGTTGTCAAGATAACTTTACGGACAGGTTGCAGATTGTGAGGAGATATTCACTGATCTTGACAAAAAGTGATTTTGACAACAACAGAATTCAACAGAATCGCTGACTCCACCTTTAAGAAAAAACTAAAACCTTTAAGTGTGTGTGTGTGTGTGTGTGTGTGTGTGTGTGTGTGTGTGTGTGTGTGTGTGTGTGTGTGTGTGTGTGTGTGTGTGTTACATTTGCTGTTCACAATCTTTGGGATAATCAGCGAACAGTATCTTGTCACACACGGTAAAATGAACTTTGACACAAAACAGGATATATATAATATGCAACACAAGATCTCATTGTGTAAGCAACTGAATCAAACTGCACAACCATTTTACACAAGATAAATAAATCAATCCAGTCACTGCATGTATTGTTCCGTCTTAAATAGACAGGAATCCATTCGGATGTCTTCATATCTAGGTTAGTTAGGTGTATAAGAAAATATCATTTGAACTGCACCTCTCTAATATGCGCATAGTTCCATTTTTCAGCTGCATGTGTGTACGTGTCCTTTAAAAAAATAAAAGTATTTAAAATATATATACGGCAGATAAATCGAAGTTAATTTTTATATAATATAAATATTTCATAACATTTATTTTCTTATATATATTTGTTATATTACAAATCGTTCGATATTGATGTCGAGGAGACAGGAGACTTTTTGCAATCTCCTCCCGCGTGCAGCTGAGTGATTTGTTAAATTAATCAAACTACTCAATTAGTTCAAACTTATCACTTGAAGTGTTATTTTTCATAAGAAGTGGGAACTTCTAGATACATTTATTTTACGCCAAAAAAAGTTATTTCCCTTTAAGGTTCAAAAGAAAATCTTAAATTGATTTGAATTAACACTTCACTGCCTTTAACACAATAATTAACATATTTATGAACAGAGTTTGGCGGCGCTGATAGGCGATTCACACTTTAGGACTTCGGAAAAGGGCAAACAATGTAATAAAAACACAACAGTAAGTTTCAATTTGGACATTTTGGTGTCTGAAATGCAATCAAATAAAGTGTCAGACTCACATTGTCGCGTCTCGTGTCTCTTCTTGCCGCTGCAGGGATCAGACGGATCAGACGTGACCGACTGAATGAGTTTCTGGCTTTGGACGAAGAATTCAAACCTCACCTCAGAAGAAACCAGAGCATCCGGACAAGACCTTCACAATAAAGGTGTTAGCGGTCCATTAATCCACTTCATGTGACAACAGGTGGAAGGTTTCAAGGTTGATACATTTACTTTGTAGGACTGTTTTTGAAGGATCAGACTATAATTTAACAATAGGACAGCCTGCCTACTTTATTTGACTATAGGCCTAATGCTTTGGGCAAATACTAACATTAACTTTTCTGTTCGCCTGTAAGTAACTGTCCCAGGAAGTTATAGTTCCAGGAACTTAAAGGTCCCTGTGTCCCTGTGTTGTGTGTATTTCAACCGTGGTCATAAGTTCCAGGCGGTTATGCAAATCAGTCCGATTACGTATGGAAAAGCCAGTGAAATTATCTGCACTGCACGTCATTACACAAGTGACCTTTATGGCTGTCTCGTGTCCCGGGGGCAAATTTATGTTATGAAACAACTTTAACTCATTATTTAATTACATTTTTTGCTTAACATTTACCTATAGTTTAAACAATATCTTTAGAAACCTTCTCTTAGAGTATGCCATGTTTGTTTTGTTTTGTGATCACTTTTTCAGTTGTCTGTGTGTGTTCTTTGAAATTAAAAATATATATATATAAGCGAGTTATGTGTGCTTTTATTTTGAAGGCAGCACTAACAGGCTCTGTGTTGTAGCTTTACTTATGGCAGAGTTTAGTATTTATGAGGTTGAGACGTTGGGAGGCGGTTACACACTTGTTCTTCAGTGAAGGGGTCAGCCAGGGGACACCAGGAGGAGCTCATTAATAACTGTGTGTGTGTGTGTGTGTGTGCGTGTGCGTGCGTGTGCGTGTGTGTGTGTGTGTGTGTGTGTGTGTGTACTGAAAATCGAGACCATAATAAAATCTACTTGCAGCTCTCAGCCCCTCTGCTACTTTTCACACTATGCTTTTCACACTATATCATAATTCTTTCAAAGCAAAGAAATACAATTTGCCAGTTTCATATCTGTGTATCCTAAAGTAAAAACAGTTAACCGGGCTCTGTCCAATGGGAGAAAACGTTTTAAAAGTTATTTAAAATCTTATTAAGCTTTAGAGGAGTTGCTAGGCAGGTTTAGTTAACTTTGGACTGACTTTACGAAGCATGAAAGTAACACATTGTCATGTAGCCTATGAGAAGCTAGAATTTGATTTTTTTCTTTTAAATGATCAAAATAATTGCAGATAAAAACTGTTTTCAATCAAGTGATGAATTATAATTAATCTTAAAGTGCTTGTCGAAAGAAATTAGTACAAATAATTCCATAAAGTATCATAAACTGGCAGTTCTGTCGCACAAAAATACATAAAAATAAGATGAAAAATAATATAAAAGTTGCTAAATCTGATAAAGAAAAACACATGAAAACACTGGGACTCTTGTTTTAATTTCACCTTTAATAGATGCGGCCCGCCCTGCGTGAGGGAAAGGCCACGATTTGGTAACGATTCAAAAAGAGAAAAAAACAATAAATCACGAGATACAGACACAAATAAACCAGGTTGTTTGTTTGCAGCTCCTCGCAGTAAAAGGCACAATGTGTACGTGAGGTCCGAGCTTTCAGACCTGAGCTCAAAACGGCCAAAATTCAACTAAATATCTCACTAAAATATGGCTTCTATAGACTTCAAAAGGTGCTCTGAGGAACTTTTAGTTTGTGTTAATTGTTGCACCCCCTTTGGACAAAAGCGTTTTTACTGATTATTTTCAATATTTTTGTTCCTACATTCTTACCATTTTGGATTTTATTTTGAAACAGCAGCAGCTCAGGTCTGAAACTAAAACCTAATTTTGTCAAGTGTAGAAGATCAACAGCTTTCGAATCACAAAAGCAAATTTTCTCTATAGTCAGTCCCTGCGCACAAAATAAAATGAAATTAAATCAGCATAATTGAAAAAAAAAAATTAATATGGATAAAAATGGCAGAAGAGCTACACACAGATCTTTGGCATTTTATATTTACAGTTTGTGGCCGTTCGGACTAGAGACATTGATGAAAAACTATCTTACAATAGTGTGAAATTTAATCTTATAGGTCGATTTGGTCAATTTTAACGTTCAGTTTTGTCATTTAGAAGATTTTTAATGTTATATTCTCACCACAAAGTATATAAAGTGTCTTTTTTTTGGAGCTTTCGAATCGAATTAAATGATCACAAAACATTTTGAAAGTACTGATTCCAATGGAGATTATGATCCAACAGAAACAATCAACTTATATTATAAGGTGCCAATTAAAACTGGAGAAAAACTATCTTTTCAAAAAGTATATTTCGACATTTTATAAATCGTTTGCACGCTCTGTGACTTTGATTGAACAGCCATAATAAAAAATTAAAAATAGATTTCTGAATACACACCAGGTATCTCAAATATATCAACTCTTCATTCCTTAACACTACTGGCCCAAGAGGCTTTTCCATAATAGATAAACAAACCTAATTTATATCACTTCAGATCTGACAACATTTGAAAAATAGTCAAAGATTTCAATGCAAAAACTATCTTATAAAATGCCGTCAGAGCCACAGATTTTTTAGCTACGATATTGATAATAATGCATAATGATTTAAAGTTCAAACAGCCCAGTAGTGTGTACAGTAAGCATGTAAATACACAAAGAACCACATGCAAGAGTTGAGTCAAACAAACAGTTTCACAGTCTACAGCGAACTCGGAGCAAAATCATTAAAAAAAAAAAATAAAAAAAAAAAAGCTAAAAATCACTCTGTACATCCATTTTCTTAAAAAATAAAAACATAATTTGAGAACAGCTTAACGAGATCTTTAAAAAAAAATAAGATAATAGAGTTTTAAGATGTTAAAGTACAGACAGAGTCATGGCCGAAGTTTGTAGAATTTTTACAGGAGAAAAAAGAAAAGAAATTTAAGAAACAACCCGTCTTCCCTGAATTCAAAAGTTAAAGTGCCCCAAATAAAATAAAATTAATTGATCCGACTCGTCTGTTATGATGTATTTCAACAGCTACATTTGTTTTTCAAAAACACAAAAAAACAATAACATGGCTTTAAGATTCATAAACTGTTTCCTTGCAGACGTAAGCATCATTTTTTATTCTTATATACGGAAGCAAAAGGAGGTCAAAATAGTTTGTGTTTATAAACAATTAAATCATATATTTTTACTTTTATTTCTTTAAGTTAATTAAGATGAATAAGTTTTAATATTTCACGTTGAAATTTGGTTTCTGAATTAAGTTTTGGTACTATGGAGACAGATTAAAAAAGTTACAAAAAGTTTTTAAAAAGTCTATTTTTAGTACAAACTACATTTCTCATCATGCAACTGAATTGCCTCCTAAATGCCCACATATATCAAACTTATCCTCTTAGTCTTTCTGTTAAAAAAAAATCATACATGTTTCAAGTTGAAGGCGACATCACCCTTATGACGTCATTATGACATCATCAGGGGTAAATTCTGTATTTTATTTTGCATTTCTCCTAAAAATTTAGAAACTTAAAATGTATCAAATGAGTGGAACGCCCCTTTAAATGCCACATTCAGTTGCTCCATTTGCTTTAAAGATTCAAATCCGTTTGACCCCCTTCTGCTTCCGTAGTTTTAACCCAGTGTTTGATAATAGAATAAACTAATAAAAATAGGGTCCGAAGCCCTTTAAATAAAACTCTAAACTCTCTCTATATATATATATATATCTTTGTTCCCTCCAGTTGGAAGAAGCTTCTAATATGTTTTTATTTTGCTCCAGGCAACACCACAAAAAATATATTTGGTTATAAACTAAAAGAAAATATTAAAATAAATCTCTATAAGTTTGACACAGAATTGAGAGAATAGTTGCTGTGATTTCTCCACTAGGTGGCGGTATTGTACTTCAGTCAAATTGGCTTCTACAGTACCTACAGCTCAAATAGTGAAGCTTCGTTTAAACATCTGTTTTGATGACCTTGGGACACATTTTAATGTGGTTTTGTTCGTCCAAAATGATTGTCTATGCGATTTTAATATTGTTTTCTCAAAAATATTAATGAAACTGCTGATTCAAGACGCTTAACAAACAGATGTATCTATAAAACTCTACTGAAAACAAACCTCTTTGGTCTCTAAGCCATAAATGATCCACTACATACACCAAAGTAGACATTGCATATGTGTATAGTTAAGGCAGCTATGTACTTGCAACACCATCAAAAGGCCGTTCACTTTCTCTTACACGTTCTATTGCATTAATATAGTTTAATATCCTGCCCTTCATATCCCCACTTCCTTGTTTTTCCTCTTACAATATGTTTTCCGTTTCGAAACACGAGTGAAAAAACCGCTGACAAAGTAGGTCAAGGCTCCAGATAAGAGAACAAAAACACAGGCGTTATTTTATATGAACGCTTGCAGACAGACGGATAGAAGAATAGCACAATGAAGCCATTTTTCTTTTACTCCCCTGTTCTCTGCAGCTATCAGCTTTTACAGACCTCCTTTATTCTCTCTCTCTCTCTCTCTCTCTACAAGCTTTTATAAATGCGTACACTTTAGTAGTTTATCACGGTTACTTGAAGAAGACTCCATAAAAAGTCCTCAAAGTAACGTTAACACTTTTACGCTTTCACTAAAATCTTTCCCAACAACGTTTACCAACTACTCAAAAACATAAAACTTATCAGGCCATTTTCACAGACATGGAGTAAGCCAAATCCTACACTAAATGCAAATTTGAATGGAGATTGTCCATTGAAAAGTACAATTTAGTGCAGGACTATATAGAGGCTTAATCCATGTCTGCAAAACTGGCCATTTCTGTGTTATTTCTAACTTTGTCCATCTATATGTTTTTCTCTTCTACTTCCTCTTAACTTTTCAGTCGACTTCCAGAAACTGTTCAAAATCTCACTCCTTTCTTTGCCACTTCTGTCCAAACTACCAGGCTATTTAGTTAATCTTCTAGCACCTTTAACAAGCAATCTATACAACCAAGAACTGCATTTCTTCTAGTGCTAAGAAGATTGTATTATATCAAGTCTTATAGTAGAAATCTTCCAGCTATGATTATGTCGCATGTAGAGTTTTTTTTATGTTTGTTTTCAGTAAATTTCAACCATAGATTCTCTAGTTTCTTGTCAATAACATTCACTTAAAGGCCAACCTACTATGGAGTCTGAAATGTGCCAAAATTAATTATACATTATTTCAAAAATTTGTTCTCTAAATGTTGTAATATTCCTGTCATGAATTTAAAGTTTGAGATGTTATTTTTGATGCTCATATTGTCCGTTTATTTACGATTAGTAGCAGTTTGGATTCAAAAAACTATTCTCTGTATCTGTGTCAATAACCAGATTGGTGCCTCAACTCTGTAGAACAAAAAAATAAGACTTTTTATAATTTCAAGAGAAAAAAATTTTAAAAACTAAAAAATTAAAAGCTTCACCCATATAAATTAAGAAAAAAAAAATATGTACAAACCTTTTTGAATATCGAACACATTAAATAAAACAAACTCAACATATGGCCTTTGAGTCTTTCACAAGTTTGAAGGAGAGGAAGAAAAAAAAATAGGATCTAGATAAATTATGTGACAGCAGGACAGAGTGGATAGAACAAGAGAAAGTAGAGAGGGATGAACGGAGAATAGAAAAAGAGGACGAGTGAATTTATGGCACAATTAACTGAATCTTTGGTGTGACTGTGAGCTCGCGGCTGCAGGTTTTGAAGTCTTTAAATCCACGCTGTATCCATTCGATTTTGTCCAATTCATCCCTGTATTAACTTGTCCTTCGTTTGCGGTCTATCCATCCATTTTCTGTCCTTCCATCCAAAATCTCTCTTTCCACTATGAATAGTCCTTTCTTCCATGCGCTGGATCGTCTCTTCAAAATCCTGCGTCCACACCCCCCTCTCTTAATAAAGATTTTTTACAGGTTTTGTTGTACTGCACTTCTCCTCCGTGCCTCTAGGGGGCAGTAGTCCAGTCTTAAGGAGGTGATAACCCTCTTTAACAAGCCGTTCTGAGTTCGCTCAGTGCGGTCTGCAGTCTGTGGCGATACGCTTCGTAGCGACGTTTCACCGCCAACTTCTGCTCGTCTTCCTCTTTGTCCAGAATCCTCAGGAAGTTACGCAGCTCCGGGATGGAGAAGGCGTCCCACTGAGGAGAGCAAAGATAAAACAAATGTTATTAACGCGCATATTTCTGTATTTTTTAGTTATTATGGCCAGGGGTGTGATAAAATTAAAGGAAGATTTTTTTTTTTTTTTTTTCACTATTCACCTAAAAAAAAAATTTAATGTTGAGATTAAAGGTGAAACACAATTAAAGGGTGAGTCAGTGATTCTGGATTATGAATATACATTTGTTTCTACATATTTGGGCCATGTGTGAGAAACAAAATAAAAGGAGGATTATTTATTTATATTTTCCATTATGAAATTCAAGAAAAAAGTCAAAATGTTGGGAATAGAGTTGAAATACAATTTAGTAAAGAAAGTCGAATTTGTTTTGCTTTGTATGTATGTGGATCATGATTGGGTTCTGAACAGGTTTAAATAGCAGAATGAGTGTGACAGACAGACAGACAGACAGACAGACAGACAGACAGACAGACAGACAGACAGACAGACAGACAGACAGACAGACAGACAGACAGACAGACAGACAGACAGACAGACAGATAGATAGATAGATATGTGCTTTGTTACCATGACTTCTCCAGTCTGTCGTTCTCTCAGTACGAAGCTGAGAGTGTTGGTGTCGGGACCGGCCACCAGACGCAGGAACAGCGGCTGCTCGCCCTCCGCCAGCTTACACACATACACTGCAACACACACACATGTTCATTACAGTCAGCACAGCAGTGTGTGTGTGTGTGTGTGTGTGTGTGTTCCCTCAAACCACATGTAAGCAGGCAGGCAGAACTGCGGTCGCTGCAGTAAAATTTTGCAGTGTGTTTGTGTGTGTGTGTGTGTGTGTTTGCATATAAACAGGGATGGCAGAGGATGAAAGGATGGGTGTGGCACATTAAAGACCACAGCAATTTACAAAAACACAGGGAGAGAGAGAGAGAGAGAGAGAGAGAGAGAGAGAGAGAGACAGAGAGAGATGCATGTTGTTAGACCGAAGTGGCGCTACAGTATCAAAATGAATGGTGGAAAGTAAAAAGGTACTTTTTAATACAAAGTACCTCACTTAGCTACGATTTTGACATACTTAATGACATATAGAAGTACAATTGTGAACTTTAGAAATGCTCTTTTGCAGATTTGTTATGATACCTTTGACATGAAAGTGCTATTGATTTTCTAATTTAACTTTTTGAAAGAAATGAGCATTTACAGAGATGTTGAACTATCCCTTTAAGAGACCAAGGCCACTACTGTAATCTCAAACTAGTCTTGGAACAAACAGAATGTACTTTTACTCAACTGGAGACACTTTGTTTCATCATGGGACATTTTGACACTTTATATATTCCTGATGAAAGAGCCCTAAGGACCCAACAACTTATTTTCTAAATAACTTGAAATTAAAGTGTCGCCAAACTACTGTCTGGTGAGTTTATATATAAATGAGCTCATGTACATATGAAGTCTGCATACAGTTATTTAGACTAGTTGTCTAGACACACGTCTTTTATTAGCATCTAACTGTGTGACTGCTGTAACGAGGGTAAAATGGCGCTCAAATAACCGCAGTCGCACTCACCAAAATACCCCGAAAATCTCTATAAAAGATTGCAAATAAAGATATAAAAAGAAGAAGTGTGACATAGTAAATTAATTTATAAGTGACTTCAGGTCATGTTTTATAGAATAAACTTATTAACTGTCTTGTAAAACCAAAAATAGACTGGGAGATAATATTTCATACCCAACGGCCCTGCAGCAGCTGTTGATTCATACTGTGTGTGTGTGTGTGTGTGTGTGTGTGTGTGTGTGTGTGTGTGTGTGTGTGTGTATTCCTCGTGAGCTGCTGATAGTGGGGAGAGCCCTGCTGTGGCATCCAACAACCAGCGAAACTTGGGCGAGGCATTCAGAAATACATTCACACACACTCAGTCTCTCTCACACACACACACACACACACACACACACACACACACACCACTATGTCATAGGCAAAGCATCTGATACTGAGCTTGGCATGATTGGCATGAAAACCCTGTCTCTTTTACCGTCTCACACCCACATTAACACATGTACATTCTCACACACACCGACACACGCACGCACACACACACACGCACACACACAGCTCAGTCTTACCCTGCTCCTCCCTGTGGTAGCGTTTGTACAGGGCGTATTTGGCCGGGTTGTCTGCGACTGTGAACTTGTTCAGCAGGGCCATGATCACCTGTACACAAACACAATAAACAAAACGTTATTATTATTATTATTATTATTATTATTATTATTATTATTATTATTGTCATTGATAAAGGTAAACGGCACCGTGAAATAATGACACACAGACGGTGGTAACATTTTCATATATTTAAGTAAAAAACATGTAAATAGTAAATTAGTTTAAAAAAATTCACTAAATATATAGGCAAGGCAAGTTTATTTCTATAGCACAATTCAGACACAAGGCCATTCAAAGTGCTTTATAGGGGCATCAGATACATGAAGATATAAACGTTAAATGTCAAGGACATGTGGAGAACATACATTACTGACAGAAGCCATAATCAACTTTTTAATTAAGCTTCACCAGCTTGCTTCTGTTAAAGCCGTATGTCATCAGATCCTAATTAAGTTGTGCTGACACTATGTCTCTGTGTATGCGTGTGTGCCTGTGTGACAGAGTGTGAGTGTGTGTGTGTGTTCGAGATAGTGAGTGAGTGTGTGTGTGTGTGTTCGAGATAGTGAGTGAGTGATTGTGTGTGTGTCTGTGTGAGTGAGTGAGTGTGTGCGTGCTTGCTTTGTGTGTATGTCAAAGTGCGTGTGTGTGTGTGTGTGTGTGTGTGTGTTTTGAGTTTCTGTATGTGTGTGTATTTCTTTCCCCACCTGTCTGACAGTGTTGTTGGAGCTGATGTGCAGAGTGTTGGTGACTCCTCGGGGCAGGTAGAAGGCTTCCTCCCCCTGCCCGGCCCCTTCTGTCTTCGGGCCGCCACGCACCGTCACTGGCCTCCGCAGGTCCATCTGAACCTTAATGAACCCAGTGTACAGACCAGAGGCATTCTGGGTAAACAGAGAGAGAGAGAGAAAGTTAAGATACTGGCTCATGTAAAATCTACTTTGTGAAATATATGATGATCAGACCAATAAAGACGATTTGATTTTGTTTATACAAAAAGTTAAGTAATGAGTTGGTTCCTATAACATGTTTTAAACAGAAAATATCAGCTGATGATCTTTTTTTTTTAAAAATCACACGAGAAAAAATTAAAAGAATAAAACTAAATAAAAGCAACCTTAACACAAAAACTAGGATGAATTGTTAAATTATTTTTTCAATGAGAAAAAAAAGTATGTCAATGAGAAAGACATATGTAAATGGTAATGTACTAATTCTCTTATTTTAGATGAGCAGAATCACACGTTACATGTTCCTGATGTGACAAACTCTAGTCTAGACTAAATCAAGTGCTCATTTTAGCACCACAGATGGCTAATCAAGTTAAATGTATTCAAACCAGGTCATTGATAGCATACTACAGTATCACTTGGTGCATTTTACACTGAGCTAGCTTCAGTATGAAGTATACAAGCTATACGATCTCCGCAGAAGTGAGCACCAGTTCACCCAATAAGCCCAGTGTGTGTGTGTGTGTGTGTGTGTGTGTGTGTGTGTGTGTGTGTGTGTGTGTGTGTGTGAGAGAGTGTGAGTGTGTGTGTGTGTGTGTGTGTGTGTGTGTGTGTGTGTGTGTGTGTGTGTGTGTGTGTGTGTGTGTGTGTGTGTGTGTGTGACAGATGGCAGCAGACAGAGAAAGAGCATCTTAATCTTATTACTCTGTGCTGCCTGGAGGAGTTTAGGTGTGTGAATGTACTTTAAATGTTTACCATATATTGCACATGTACAGCACACATCAAAGATTACCTTTTCCTTTTTACTATTTAATAATCCCCCTTTTTATGAAATGTGTAATAATATATGTATTTTTTTATGTCTGTTTTGTCGTATAACATACTATAGAGAATGAGATCTAACTTCCATGTATGGCGCAGAGTGTGTATTATGGTAGTGACAATAAAATGGATCCTGATTCTGATCAGCGTCAACAGAAGAAAAGAAAAAAGTACACGAGGACAAAGAGACAGTGTCTGTTGCCGTCACAGATGATAAAGAGACAAAGACGTGAGGACAGATTTAGAAACACAGGTGACAGGTGTGACTGTTGTGAATACTTCTCATAGTGATATGATCAGTTCTATTGAGCAGCAGGTTTCACATTCATTGGTCAGTGTTGTAGTGTTGTCTTGAGAACAATCTTTATCTCTGAATCAAAAGCATTTTACTCAGTCTTAGACAAAGAGGACTGGGATTGTATCAGTCAAGGCCACAACTGCACGGATACCACCTGACACATACACAGAGTTTTATAGGAAAGTGGATCTTTCCGATTAATTTTAAAGAGTGTATATGATTTGCACATTTCAAATTGTATTCGAAGTGTGTCATGAATGTGATGACTCGGTTGAACTGTTCTTGGCGCAAACACTGCTGTATATTCCATGTACCTCGAAAACTTTCAAACAGTTTTATTTTCACTACACCTTATCATGTTATGACTGAAATAGACAGACAGGTGTGGCCTTTAGCTTCACATAGAGATAAAATCAGCTAATTTCATGGGAATGTGGATGTTTCCTATCAATTGGAGGTGTGACTATAGTTTTGCATTTTGCACATTTTATTGGTAGTGTGTCATGCAGTGTGGGACTGGCACAGGTCTGATCCTGGACTCATTCTCAACCTTTCAAAGTCTTGGTTTTGTCATAATTCTCGAAACAGTCACATTTTAGGTTGTCTTGACTACAACACTCCTGTCATTTTCCTGCGTTCAACCTAACAGCCTTATGATTCAAATACTGCAGCTGATCTCCACTAAACCTAAAGCCTGATTTAAGGTATGAAAGTTTTATCAACTCCCAGGAATTGTTTTAATCTCTCACTTTTCCTTGTTTACAAAATTCCTCTAAAACTGACAATGAACTAAAAGAAAAGTTACCTAATTTACCCCAAAAGGCATTTAATAACCTACTGATACTTTTTAAAATGGAGAAAATCCCTTGTTCATATTGTAGTATCAAGTCTAAGACATCTACAACATTATTAACTGGCAGCTATCCCACTCTCCAGGCCCTCATGCTCCACCTGTAATACTTCATTTTCACTGGTTTCATAACGTCTTGGCACTAGCAGTTTGTAGTGTACAGTATCTTCAGGCTGCAGCTTATTGGTTGCCAAGAGAAACACACAGCGGGGGAGGACAATAGCAGGAATCACACGCACACACACACACACACACACACACACACACACACACACACACACACACACACACACACACACACACACACACACACACACACACACACACACACACACACACACACACACACACACACACACACACACACACACACACACACACACACGCACGCTCTGAGGTGACGGCTCAGGAATGCTGGCATCAGTACAGCTCACACTAAAACGCTGAGAGTTCAAGTCTGCAAAAAGCTGTTTTACTAATATTTATGTTGACGTATTGTTCCTGTAATGGGGGCAGGATAGCTGGTTACATAGGGTTTATTTAGTCAGAAAAGACAGACCCCTCTTGACTTGGCAGTTTGAACTATTGCATGTTGTTCCATGATGTTCACATTTCTATTTTTGTAAACATTTGAAACAACATCTCAGTTCCGTCAAGTTGTCAGTTCTTTATTGAGATGGATTCATCAGCTGCTCTCTCCAAGGGTCAAGAATTATGTCTTATTTTGTGGCGCCAACATGGACAAGAAGTTCTTAAGAGCTCTTGAAAAATGGAAATTATATAATATTCCCTAACAAGAGCAAACGAGGGATGATCAATTAATCTATTTCAAATCAAAATCTTAATTTGACGTGATTAGCAAATGGCCCAGGCTGTGATTTAGGATCTACATTATGCAGCGTGTCTCAGAGTAGAGTATAAACTGTCGAGTCAGTGGGTTTAAAAATTCATGTTGTGGTGGCGCCTCGTCATGCTCACCAATCAGAAGTGGCCCAAGGAGACTGAGTATACCACCAAAAGTGTGTGTGCGCGTGTGTGTGTGTGTGTGTGTATGAGTGATGGAGTGAGTCAGCAAGTGTGTCTTTGAGTGTGTGTGTGTGTTCACTTGTGTGCATGCATGCATGCTAGAGGGAGTGAGTGAGTGAGTGAGTGAGTGCCTGGTCGCTCTGTGTGTGTGTGTGTGTGTGTCTATTTTACGTGTGGCTGAGTGAGCTAGCGAGCGTGTGTGTCTGTGTGTCTCTACTCCACTCACCAGTGTCATCTTCAGAGGGTCCTTGGTCAGCACGTTGTAGTGGTCGATCTTCTGCCTGATCTCGTCTCTGCTGAACTCAGTGCGTATCTCTCTCTCTTTCTCCACATCCTGACGGAGAGAATAAACGGAAACACGACATGATAAGTCACAAGTCAACAACAGACCATCAAAACAACACAATCTCTTTATGGACAATAGCAGCATGGGAACGTTCGCAGGGTGCAACCAGAGAGCTTCCTTGTCTAATCAAGGGTTGAATAATAGAGGGAATAATATTGACTTTAGACCTGCAAAAACATACAGTTAGTGTTATGCATGGACACTCAGTCATTTCAAGTTGATGCAAAAGTTTAGCTGTCCCTTCAAAATTGAAGTTAAGGGTCTATAGAACAATTTTGGTTCGACTGTCAAGAAACCAGACCAAATATTTTTCCAAACTGGCCACAATTGAAGTCATGAATATTTGAAGGTTTTCTTGATTCAGGTAAAACTGTTTCCTGACACTAGAACCAAGATTGTGCTACAGGCCGTTAACTTCAATTTAGAAGTAAAAAACTAAACTGTTACATCAACTTCAAATGAAAACAACAAATTACCCAAACACACGGCCACCCGCTAATATAATATCTGGTTAAAATCCCACTGGCTGAGTGCAATACCACTTGCTGTAGTGAACTCCTTTTAGTGCAATATTTTCTATGTGAATTTTACACAATTTTTTAGGCATTTCTGTAGTATTTGTATTCATTTATAGTTATCTATCTAGTAGAACTTATTATATTTAGGAGCAGTACTTGTAATTGTCATATTTGTGTAGCTGTAAGACTGTATTAGCAACCAGTCCATTCAACCAAGCTTAGTAGATATTTTATTTCCTTCCAGATTGAGTGAAAATGGCCTCACAGCTTGAGGGTCGGCACACAGTAACCAAAATACATTTCTAATCAGCCTTGGTCCCATGCTGTGTGACTGACTTCTAATCTTAGACTCAACATGGAAACGTCCTGCAGAGAAATTCATAGAAGTAGATACAATCAATGCAATCGCAAAACTGAACAATTCAGCAGAAAACTGAAATAATCATGTATTTATCTGACTGTGAATGAATGGGACGTTTAGCTGATAACAGTTGCACAAGTGGCGTTACTGTATGTGAGAACTGAAGAGACACAGACAGCAGTCGACAATGTGTTTATATAGACAGAGCCGCAGGTGGGCGACTGAGTGTGTGTGAGTGTGTGACTGTCTGTGTGTGTGTCTGTGTGTGTGTGTGTGTGTGTGAGTGTGTGTGTTTTTTTTTTGTTTGCGAGAGTGAGTGAGTGTACAAATAAATAATATAAATCAGCCTTTCCAAAGACTCAGGCTCCTTCTGATGAATTATTTCCAACTACTTGCTGTCTTTTTATTTACATACCAGTAGCACATTGAGGTCACATGACAAATCCAAATATGTTACATAATCAGAGGTAAAGAGAGAGTGCAGTGAGCTCAGAGCCTATTAAAATATGTTCTGGCAGTGTGCTGTGCAGATGTTTGGTTTTCAGGAAAAATCCAGATTTAGATATTAGTTCATTAACTTTGAGGCAGGTGCATTCATACCTGATTTGGGTGCACTGCCTGATGTGGCATGTTTGTATGCAGCCTAAATCGTATTGTGTTGAGTGCCATTGTTGAGGCCTCTTTTTCCTCAACTTTAAAATAGTTTTTAAACATTTAAAACAACTGATTCCAGATGTAAGAACTTTAGAAGTGTGTCCTGGCGCCTGTTATCTTCTGTCAGTTTGTATAAAGCATGTGAGTGCCAATGCAGTGTCACTAGAATGTATTACTGCTGTAGTGTGCTTACATGGGCATAGTGCAGCTCTACTCTACGTCTATTAAAAACCAAACACAGAGACTTTTGTACGGCTATACTTGTGAGGACATTATTTGACAAATGCCTAACCCCAACCCTTACACTAACCCTAACCTAACTAACCCTAATTCATACCTGAACCTTAAAACCTAGTGTTAACCCTCAAACAGCCTTTTAAAAGGCCTGTCCCAAAGTGAGAACCAGATAAAATGTCCTCACTTTCCAACAATGTCCTCACTTTTAAAAAGGTCTACAACTCAAACTAGTTCTCATGAAAATACATTTAGAAGTACACACACACAGGGAGTCTTTGAAGGCGCACAGACACCCTTATATGGAAAACACACACAGCTCAAGAGAAGGATGAGGTGCCAATGCAGCAAGTGCAAACACAGCTCCTCCGACAGCTTCTTAAATTGTAAAGATTAATAGTTCTTAGAAATGAAATGCCAGTCTGTCTGTCTGTCTGTCTACAAGACAAAGTGAGTTATCCACAAAGGAGAGATCACTCAAGGGAACATCTACAAACTGTTTAAAGTACGTCAATAAGGCTGGAGATTTGTGGGACACTTCAGGAGAACGGTAACTATCCTAAGGACGTTCCATAAACAAAATGGGAAGAGCAGCATCTGTGTTTTTAATACAGACCCCAGGTAGGATGCTCATGTACAAGTAGATGCATGGACACACGGCGGCCCAGAATAGTGGTACTTGGACAGCCGTTGAGGTGGTACCCAGTGTTAAAAGTTTGAGAACCACTGATTCAGACTAAAATTGAGACACACACACACACACACACACACACACACACACACACACACACACACACACACACACACGATTGCTTTATCCCTTAACCTTCGGTCTATCTGTGTATTGGTGACGTTTAGTTTGAGCGGAGGGGATTCCCGGCGGGGTATTTTCAGGCTTTACTTTAAGCACCTTAGCACCTTGTCATGAGTCAGAGCTTAGCGGCAGGTAAGTAGATTATGTTTCGTCAACTCACCGTCCACAGAAAGCAAGACACAGGAGGAAAGGAAGAACTAGAGACAGAGAAAGACTTCAAAAAATGAAAGAGAACCATGATAGATGATACAGCCTTAGGGGGGATCATTCCTCTAGTAGTAACTGCGTGCAGTATGTTACAAACTTAACAAAGCTATAGTGGCTTACAATGAATGACTTCTAACTTCCATTAGCTTTCCTTAAATCACTGCTCGGCTAGTGGGCTCAGCTGTTATTTTTCATTCCTCTTTTATTTAGGATATTTTATTGGAGTCTCCTTTTCAGCCCCCTCGGGAAAAATACTACTGAATTTAGGAATGCGTGTTCATTTTAGTTTTTACAATGAATTTCACCACTAACGTGCAAATATGGCAGAAATAACCGTTTGTTTTTCACCAAGCAAAATCCTCAAATAAGACTTGAAAATAACAGTTTTACTCGCCAAATCATATCAGATCTACAATATAATACTAGTACTGACCCATATTGGCCTCAAAATATATAAATATAATTCTAGCCCTTGTGAGTATGAATGCAGGGTCCAGTGTGTCCTGTCCGGGCTGTGTAACGTCCAGCACAGACAGCGTTAAGAGGAACTGGGAGGGTGAGAGGCAAGAGCGACGAAATCCAAACAAACAGGAGAAGCAGAGCACAGCGGAACACAATGAGGTCATGCTCCTGTTTAAGAACACTGCTAGAGAAAACCCTCCTCTGAAACTATAAGATTCACACTGGAGATAAGAGAGAGGAAAGGAGGACAGATGGATAAGACACAGAGACGGTAGCTACGGGTTACAATACAATACAGCCGAATAAAGTTTAAACAATAACAGAAAAAAAGTAAAAAGAAAGGCAAATATGCAGCTTTTTTTTGTCGAAAGTTATTCACTTGTATCTTCACTTCAGTTCTTGGTAGAAAAGACTCAATATATACTATGTGCAAAAAATGGAGAAATAAAAAATAAAATGCACTTATTATAGTATTGTTTTTAAATAATCACTATATTTGTTTTTAATCCTGGTATAATAACCCAACTCTATAATTGGACAACTTCAGATACTTTCCAAGAATATAAAATTTTGCGTCACTACACATTCAATTCAATATCTAAAGAGTAAGCAGATTTCATGTCTTATTACGACACTTGTTGCATAGAATCGCAACGTATTAAAAAGCAGAACCGACTACTACTAGAACTACCAGGAAACACTGTCAGAAATAGCCGAAGAGAAAGAGAATAAACAGTTATGAAAGAGATCATTTTCATCTCCTTGTTCACCGTCTGTTGTTCTTTAGATTTAAGAATAGCCCTGGAAGTTAGAAGTTTAGTCTGAGGCCTTTTATCCCACACACACCTGCAGCATTCCTCCCTTTGTTTAGCTCCGTCACGCTCTGCAAACCACTGTCTGTAAATAGATGACATCGCCTCCCTGTGTGTGTGTGTGTGTGTGTGTGTGTGTGTGTGTGTGTGTGTGTGTGTGTGTGTGTGTGTGTGTGTGTGTGTGTGTGTGTGTGTGTGTGTGTGTGTGTGTGTGTGTGTGTGTGTGAACAAGACATGCTTAGCTTGACTAGACGCACCCTAAAGCAGTGGTCAGTGAGTGTGTGTGTTATGTGCAGGCAGACTAAACACTGTGATAACTGCATCTAATCTGACCTACATTTTAAAAAGAAAATAAAGATAGTTTTGTTCAGTCTCTGCATTGACTTCCTCAAGTGTCTTCCTCCAAGCTATTGAAATTTCCAAAGAAAAGGACATTTAGTTCAGAAAGAAATTCAAATGGGAGTTTATAGTAGTGACTTGTCTAACGTTTTTTAGGTGCTCCGAGGAACTTTCAGTTTGTGTTAATTCTTGCACCACTTTGGACAAAAGCGGTAGTGTTTTTACTACGCCAGCTGTTGTTCCTGGGTGAGCGTATACCCATGACAAAGGCATTAAGACAAACTATATAACAATCGCATTCTTTGCACTGATTGTCTCGTTTGCTGTCACATGTCATTAATGATCATCAGAGGAAAAATTAGACTGTTCCGAAATATTTAAAAGTTCCTCATTGCAGCTTTAACCACTTTTTGTTCTATTTTGAAAAAATAAATTAAATGTTACTAAATTACCCGAAGTTAAACCTCCTAAATATATATCTTACTGCACCTCAATGATATTCATATCTTACCTCTATGAATAGGTCCTTTATTATGCACTTGCTAAACTGCATTTTATTGTCTTACTGCACTAATCTAGTCTAAACATGTTGCTACAGCTGGATTTGTCGTAAAAATGTCTCTCAAATCTCTGGTGTGACTTTTAATCCACATTAGAAGAATTGTGTTTGTCATTTTCGTGTGTCTGTGTTTCTTCCCTCCTCCCTCTCTGTATGCTACTTCCTGTTTGAGTCCACGGGGGGAAGTTGAAAATCGGCCACACCTATCCTCCCCATGCATTCCTGCACTAATGGGTACACACACACACACGCACAGACAATCACAGACACGCACACACACATACAATCACAGACACGCATACACACTCACAGACACAGACACAGACACGCACACGCACACACACACACACACAGGCACAGACACACGCACACACACACACACACAGGCACAGACACACGCATACACACAGACACACACACACACACAGACGAACAGTCACACACACAAAAGGCACACAGACACACACACACACACCGTTTTCAATGCTTTGTATTAATAAACTTTGACTTGACTTGATTGTGCTTTAGAAGTGGAAGCGCCGACACCTTTCCTCTATAACAGACCAACGTCTCGCCTAATGGACAGAACCACACACTCTCCGTGTGAAATGGACATTCCTCAGTTAATGGACTCACACAGCAGATACAGTGCCGACCTGTTAAAGCCTTTTATAGATCTATCGCCATGTTTGTTATGCAACTATTATGACAACTGCTACACAAGCTACTCTCTCTGTAACCACAACTAGAACCTATAAAGCTACTTAGCTATAGCCTCATTTTACTATGCAGTAGTATTATCATATGTCCACCATAAATGAAGCCATTAATGAAACTATTTGTTTTTTAATTTAAAAGAAAATATTAAATAGTTATATAGATTTGGACCCATCTAGATCCTGTACTATTAGGTACAACTGCCACAAATGTCTATCTAACAAGCAAAAATGCATTGATGTTTGATTGTTGTCGATGTAGGTTATGCCCTGCCCTCAAAATAATTGGCAACATTTTCTTCAGAGAAAAAGAAAAAAGAGAAGTAAAAAATTACATTATTGTCTTTTTGTTCAGAGAAGTGAAACCTTCAGACTAAACTATCAGAACCACCAAGAGACACAATGTGAACCTGTCTGTCCTCAAACAGCTCTGTCTGTCTGTCTGTCTGTCTGTCTGTCTGTCTGTCTGTCTGTCTGTCTGTCTGTTTACAGGAAGGTTTGGTCAGTCCAACATGGTGGACCCGGGCGGCTGAGGACAGGACACACACACAGTTATGGTTCAACTCTCTGTTAGAAAGGCCCATGAAAAGGGAGTAGATTTGGGGAGGGACCACCCAGATATTAAGACCGCTACCAATGGCAACAAAGACATCGGTTAGAAGTACAGAATGAGGATTTGAAACAAGACAAATGGTGTAAGCTACTGTACTGTTGGCTAAAAAAATACTAGTGCGGAATGTGCTGTCCATCGCCGATACATGATTCAATTGGCACAACCCAAGAGTTCATGAGTTATTCCTGAAGTGTAAAGATTGCTAAATGCAAACGGAAAAAGGAGGAATAAACTTGCACATTTCTAGGAAGAATGGAGCAATAGGCCCCATAGAGGGGTGTGTGTGTGTGTGTGTGTGTGTGTGTGTGTGTGTGTGTGTGTGTGTGTGTGTGTGTGTGTGTGTGTGTGTGTGTGTGTGTGTGTGTGTGTGTGTGTGTGTGTGTGTGTGTGTGTGTGTGTAGTGAGTAAGCGAGAGAGGGTTGACATTATGAAACTTCATGGTTATAACCTTGGAGAAAGACGAAAGATTAGGTGGTGTGTGTGCGTGTGTGTGTGCTTTTGTTATGAGCCAACAATAAGCCATACCTCCTCATGGGAGCTTAATCCATCAGAAAAGTGAACAGTAGTTTACACAGTGCATTCACACAGGACTTCAACTAATGATTGTGTTTATAAGCTAATATCCTGTTGAGTTATTCTTCATTCTGTCATTGAGTCAATACAAAGTCAGGAAGTGGTTAAATCCCAAAAATGTCTTCATAATCCTTGTTTTATCTTAACGACAGAAGAATGTTTAAATTATAATCATATAATAGAAGAGAAAAAAGTTGGATTCCATATTTGAGGCCTGGGGAAGTAGATTAATTTGACTTTTTGTTAAACTAAATTAAAATAAAATGCTTGAAACTAGAGACATATATTTTTTTTAACCTTTTTTTAAACCAGGAAAGTCCCATTGAAAAATAAAAACCTCTTTATCGATATCGGGTGCTACTACTACTGCCATATTTAACTTATTGTAGATCAAACTGAAACCATATTAAATCAGGACTTTGGCCAAATAGAGCAACAGCAAATAAACTAAACATTAACTTTGCAATAAATGAAAATGTCTAACAATGTTCACTGCACAAACTCACTCAACAGCCTTCCAATGAGTCAGATATGAGGCAACAGAGCAACGAGCCAGTCACTATCAGTCATATCCGAAGCCTTGATTACTCAATGACCAACACACTGTCTAAATCAAAACACATATTAACACACCTTTAACTCCCACAGTCCACTACAGTATGTGGCATTCACACAACCACAACTACAGTTTGGTTTATATATTGTGTAAATTTCTGTTGAGTCAAGAGTTCGAAATGTTACTTGATAACTCTACAACCCTACAACTCCTCTTTCTCAAGAATACATTTTTTCTTCTCTTTCTCAAGAAATGCATTCCCTAAACATGGAACCCAGATCACCACTGTAAACTTCACTGGTTGTAGTAGATTTATTCTATGTGTACAAATGCTGTCAATATCTCAATGTATTTAAGAATGTTAAACAAAAGTTCTCTGCACTTGATTACTGTATTTATAAGTTAAAATTAAAGATAAAATGTATAAAAGGTATGAGTGTGCTACAAGAAAATACATGTTTCACTTTAAAAAAAAATGTTGTTTGGTGCTGGACATATTTACTGTAGAACTACTGTTGCAATGAACAGTCACTGTAGTTTACATTGAGAATAAGTTTCTTAGTTTTTAAGGCTAAAATGTGATAAAAACGATAACTTTGTCTTTGATGTATCTTGTAGCCATTTAAAAAGCTATTTTAATCCCCACTGGTATTTCCTTGTGATAATTCCAGTTTAGTCTAAATAAACGTGTAAACTATACAGTATATATCTCATGTGAAACAGTAGAAGTGGAGTAGAGTGTTATATTACGTAACGTGTTTTATCACAATGCAAGTGCAGGTTGCTGAGTTACAATGGACACAATGAGGACGTGAAAGGCGGGTGTGTCTGTATGGGACCCGATAATGGAAACAACGGAAACAATACCTGTGAGATGTGCTGCTGTGTGTGTGTTGCTCTCTGTGTGTGTGTGTGTGAGTGTGCGTGCGTGCGTGTGTTAATGATGATGACTGTAGTAATGTCACTCTAGACACAGACAAGCCTCTTCACCTCTGCAACTGTGGAAAATCCCTAAATCCCTTTAAACGCTCCCACTCACGCACAAAAAACAAAGACACACACACACACACACACACCAGGATAGCCTAAACACATCACACGATGAGTCAGATAATGTTGAAAACCACCACACACACTTTAACATAATGATCAACAGATCCAAACACATTGGCTGTTTAAAGTTGTGACTTTGTGTAAGTTCGGTGCCCGATTGGTGCTTCATCTTTAACAGTAGTCAAATTAAACTAGCCGATGACACATAGGACGATGGTCTATTTGACACGCAAGTCTGTTTTTCTGTCACTTTATACCATCATTATGTGTAAACCTGCCATTATGTAGGCTGTGGTGGTGTGGTGAGTGAGTGTGTGAGGAATGCTATTTGCTGCAATAACAGTTTCAAGTTATTTTTGAACACATTACACCTAGCATTACTCAGCAGAAGAGAGCCTACGTTGCTTTAAGTTAAAAGTACATTTAAAGTAATGTTTTGCAAATGAGATTTGAATAGGAAACATCTCAAGGAGGTTAATATGTAACTATTGCTCAAATAAAATATCATAAAATAGCACAAAGATGACCAGAACATATTCAAATAGTCCTGTCAAGCAAGCTAGACTTTGGTGGAGAATGGACATCTATTAGTGACATTACGGTTTCAGTGATTGGAACGGTCAAAGGGGTCAAGAGTGAGCCCCTACCGTAGTATCACAAATAGATGTGCATCAAAATTGCCAGCATGGGCACATCCCGGACGGACGTGTATAAATATTTATAAAACACAGAAAGCGACTATAAGTATGACATTTCTGCATTGTTGGTTTTCCTGCTATGTTATGCTGATTATCTGCTAAAGAAATCAGTCAAATTAGGCCAATATTTTAGTTATTTTTTAAGATTTATTTTTTTGCATTTTTATGCTTTATTGACAGTGCAGAGAGACCGAGGTGAAATGGGGCAGAGAGGGGAGTGACATGCAGAGAACGACCGCGGGTGGGAATCGAACCCGGGTCTGCTGCTGGGCCCGGCCCGGGGGGGGACGCCCTACCAACTGAGCTAAGGGCGCCCCCAATATTAAGGTTTACTTCCAATTTATACCATGTTAAATTAGAATGGAACCATTGCCCACACACTAAATTCCCACCTTAACCTTCAAACTAGAACCACAATCAATAACTGTCACCAAAAACTTCCCTCCTTGAAATATAAACCTGCGGAAGCCTCCCGAGGGGGGTGGTCTTCCCGACACACTTTCTGTGAACCTGCTGCCATGTCGTTTATCATCATTTGGGACCCTCACTTTCTCCTTTAGACATCAAAGAGCCCACCACACACACACACACACACACACACTTTAAAGTGCGCTGTGGTTAGGCGATAATGGCGGCCCCGGGAGAGAACAGCCGGTCTTAAAAACTGTTCCCATATGAGGTACTCGCTAAAGAGCTGGTGGTGTGTGTGACACATTAGCTCACACACAGTGCAGACAGACACACACACGCTACATTACTGATCATATAAACATGGGAAGGAAGGCCTGGACGTTTTCCTAGATGCAGATTAAAGTAATTAAAGCATTTACAGCAGTCAGTGGAATAAATATTTCTTCTATATTCTTTTATCTTAAAACAGCTTTTACTTAAAACTATAGCGCGTAACTTTTTCATTAGAATGAATGTCGGTTACATTCAAGCCATTGCCAAACGAGTTGACACAAAGTTGATGAAGCCTATCAGTTCAACAAAACTCTCTCTGTATTTCTCAGTATGGCAGCGTTTACAAACTGGAGCAGGAGCTCAGAAAAATCCCAAGAAGAGCCCAAGAAATGATTCAGTTGTTGATTCTACTGCTAAGAAAAAAACCTGGGCGTACAGCAGAAGGTATAAAATCCATGCGTGATCACTGAAGGCTTACCTCATGTAGATGCGCTTACAGTGTTGTTGTTGTTACACTGAGAATTCCTTATAGGGGCTACAGAAGTTACGCACTATAGCTTTATGAATATATAATGTGTCCTAGTGGTGAAATGTAATTAACAAAGTCAGCTACACCTGACATCTGGTGCCCTTTGGCCCTGTTATGAGGCTACAGGTGGTCAGTTTGTCCACAGAGAGAGAGTGAAAAAATAAAAAAGAGAGAGAGAGAGAGAGAGAGAGAGAGAGAGAGAGAGAGAAAGAGAGAGAGAGAGGGGGGTAACATACAGTCAGTGGGGGAAGGAGTAGAATAGTTTTAGGAACCCTCGACCACCTGTTCAGAGTGTTTGGACTACAGTAGTGAGTCTGTGTAAAGCAGCTGGTGTCGTAGTTCATCACTGTCAACAAGCTTCATCAGCAGCACACAGGCACACGAGAACCACTGGGTAATAATATAGACAATTACTGTAGTGCTGAAAGAAATGGCTACTGCCTTCATGGACAATTAATATGTCTGACTATCGTTTAGTCTATATCAGGAAGTGGTGAAAAAAATACCCACCATGATTTGTATTGTAAGTTTTGTTTGAGAGTCGAAAACCCAAAAGTGTTTTGTTTTCAGTTACATAAAACAGATTTTTCCCAATTGAGAAGCCGACCGTAAAAGTAAATATTTGGCATTTGAGCTTGAGAAATAACTTCTTAATTTACTAGAAACGATGATAAGAAAATGAAAAAAAAACAGGTTTGTCATGAGTCAAATGCATAAAGTATAGAACAATTGAATTCTACATTAAAATCATCATATCAGATGCAGACCAATTGTTGCAAAGCCTTGCACATGCTGTATCTTGAATGCATCCTTATAGATCTCTTTCCAACTTTCACTTTTCTACCACGCACACACAGTCCTGAGAAACACCTCATATCCTCCATGACGCAGGTGGGAACTTTCAAAGGCAGATTTATCTTATTATAAACACAGCCCACTGCCCTTAGAGGAGGGGTGTGTGTACGTGTGTGTGCGCGCGTGTATTTCCAGGCATAAAATAAAAGCACTCTGTTTGAAGAGATAGCGAGGGCCGCGCAGTTAAGAACAATTCCACTTATGTTTCCTTTGGGGAAGGGGAGTCTCATAAAAAAGGTTTATGTAACCTGCAGACAATCTAGAGACTGGGCTACACACACACACACACACACACACACACACACACACACACACACACACACACACACACACACACACACACACACACACACACACACACACACACACACACACACACACACACACACACACACACACACACACACACACACACACACACACACACACACACACACACACACACACACACACACACACAGCTATCTTTGTGTGCAAAGTTATGAGGTAAACATTTCGCATTAACTCTTTACTCTGGAGTTTATTTTGTGGCTTTATTAAAGCTTGAGAAGCAGCAAGGGACCAGTAAGGTGTATAGCTGAAAAAGTGTTTTGGAATTTAAAACAATTTAATGTTTCAAGCAAAGGCAACTTAATTTTACAAGGAGAAGTTAAGTTGACTTAACTTTAGTTGCAAAATGTATGTCTTACGTTCACAAATTGTAGTTCATACAAATACTAAACTAGCTTGGTTCTACATAATATGTCTTTGATGCAAAAAAAAGTTGCCTTCATTTTTTTGAGCAGGTTAAATCAAGCCTGATATTTTTATCAGTGCAAGGAGCAACCGGTCGATCAAGTTTCTTGCAGAACAATCAGCAATGCACACACACACCACGTACAAACATGAAAGAGAAAGAGATGTGTAACTCTAACTCCTGTGTTTAGGGTTGGCAACTTGGCTCTGTAGTGTTGTGGGTCTAAACACTTCAAAAAGGTTGCAGGAAAGCACCTAACACACACACACACACACACACACACACACACACACACACACACACACACACACACACACACACACACACACACACACACACACACACACACACACACACACACACACACACACACACACACACAGCTAGCTCAAGTCCAAGTCCCTCACATGACGCTCCATGTGCCAGACGACCAACCTGAGGCCTCATGCTGCTGGGGAAACAGAGGAAGATACAATCACAAGCTTAAGACTAGCTCTTGTGAAATCATATTTTTGCTCATATCGTTATAAACAAAGTGATGGATGTGGTGAGACCTCTGCATTATGAAACTATATAATGCGAGTCATGTTTGTTGTCAAAATCGGTAAAGGCTCTGTAAACTGGTATGTAAACAAAGGGGGCCACCATAGCTAGCATCATGCCTGTTTACAGAGCCTGGGCTGTGTATCATCAACACTGGATATGTTTTCAACATACACACAGTACAGACAAGCAGTGGATCATGAGGAGATATTCACAGATTCTGACAAATGTATTTGAATTTTGAAAACAACCATTCTCCAGAATCGCTGACTCCACTTTAAAGACTGAATCATTAGCCTTGTAGCGCTAATGGGTGTTCATACACAGCCTAGACTCTGTAAACTGGTATGTAAACAAAGGGTATGTTAACAACAACAAAGCTTTGGGCCTTGTTGAGAGAACCGGACAGAGAAGCGAGAACAACGAGGAAGTGACACACAATGGAGGAGGAACCAGGATGGAGAGATGGAGGAAGGAAATCTAGAGAGAAAGAGAGAGAGAATGTGAGAAAAGACAGATCTGGATTCACGTGTCCAAAGGGCAAAAACACCACGCAGGGTTTAACAAAGATAAGACAATGTTGGTGTGCCTCTTCTGCATGACTAAAGTTCCTTTGATATAGCTCCAGAAAAAATTAAGAGACCACTCCAAATGTTCAGTGTCTCTCGTTTTACTATTTAAAGGCATATGTTTGAGTAAAATGAACATTTTGGTTTTATAATATAAACTACTGACAACATTTCTACCCAATTCCAATACATTTTTTGACATTCAGAGCATTTTCAATAAGTTAAGTAGAAATGAAGATTTAAGAAAAATCCAGACTGGTCTCTTAATTTTTTCCGGAGCTGTATATTTAACTAATCATTTAGTGTCTGTTCTGAAGATATGATAGGTTCCTCCAATTTGGTTTATCAGCTCTCCGTAATAGCTCTGAGCAAAGTCCATCAAAGTTGATCCTGATTCCTATAGCAAAAATGATTTGTTAGGATCACTCGACTGATATTAACCAATTTCAATATTCAATTTCTCTATTTCTAAGTCCCTGATTATTTGTATGAATCAGTTTCATATGGGATGTGGACCTGCAAGAACACACACCTTTTCCTACAAAGTCTGAACAATTTTGGTTATGTATTACAGTATATGGATTTTTTCACTGGTTTGAAGCAGGAGGCACTTGTTTGGAACATGGTGTTGACACAAATTGAGTTTCTGGAGTGTTAGGAAATGTAAATTGCACCATAGAAACACTTTATTTTTCCAGTTCACATGTAAATGAACGGACAAGTTTGCTGTAGCTGGCCCACATATTAAACCGGTGTTACAGTTGTTTACTGAGTGTGAGAGAAAAAGAGAGAGAATGAAACAGAGGGAGCGATAAGATGTGTATCTGTCTATAACTCCAGCCAGTCAGTCAGTCTGTCTATCCGTTGCCCTTGGAGATAAAAAGCATACGGTACTTTTCCCAGATAAGGACGCTGTAGAGAATGACCTCACTTTACTGTGTGGCCGGTTGCTTTAAAAAAGAAATTACCAACAAAGTAAATTAACTAAAGTACTCAATTTAAGGTACATTTTTGGAATATTTGTAATGTACTTAAGTGTATGCTTTATTTAGAAACTTACGACTGAGCGATGATTAAGAATATGTCCTTTTATAACTTAATTGGGTCAAAATGTGTGTCACTTCACTTCTTAATTTGATCCCCTTGTCTTGTGGGAATGTTAATCCTTTGCTAGCAAAACGGAAACTTTGTACTTTTGAATTCTTGAGTATTTTTAAAAGCAAATTACTCAGCTACTTTAACTTGAGTAAAAATGTAACTGGGCAACTTTCACTAGTGGAGTAATAATTGACCAGGGGTATCTATCCTTTGACTTAAGTAGTTGAGTACTAAGTCCACAATGACCACAATGGAAATGACCACAGAATGAACTGGGCAGATGGACTGGTCAAACTGGCTGTGTTAAATGCCTGTGAATGGGTCTAAAAACAAACAGATGAAGATAGGTGAACACACACCATGGGGAGGGCTGTAGGGCTGTAGGGCTGTAGGGCGTGGTATAATGTGCAGAGGCAGATTGCACCATCAATCTAACAACCCTATGACTGGTGCTAAGAACAACAAACACTGTTGCATTACTAACTATGATCTCATGGCAGGTGACTTCATTTAATTTGAAAGGCAAACAACACAGGCTGCACTTGCATCTATTTTAAGGTGAGACGCTGCAGGTAAAAAGGGAAACGTGTTAACTTATTACTTCTTTAAAAAACGTATTTAACTAAGTTACTTCTGCATGTTTTTAAGAATAGAATGTACCAACAATGGATCAGACAATTATATAATATATATCATATGAAGGAATCTGTATTAACTTTCAGAATAGTGCTAAGAATGATTATGAAAAGTTACATTGATGTAAGAAGAAGTTGAGTGTTTCAGTTCAGAGTATTGAAAACAAATTAATGTTGAGAATATGGTTTAGTTAGTTAAATAAACACCTAAATGTACCTTTTTATTTATTATATTAGTATGAAAGAAGACATGTTATGGAAGCAAACTGGCCGAAATATCTCTAAATTGCAGTGCATGTAAAAAACTAAGTGTTTGCCTGCAGCGTGTCGCTTTAACCTGGAACACATGGGAACCTTTTTTTTGTGTTCACTGGAACAGGACATGACCACTTCCTTTTCCAGATTGCCACACACACACACACACACACACACACACACACACACACACACACACACACACACACACACACACACACACACACACACACACACACACACACACACACACACACACACACACACACACACACACACACACACACACACACACACACACACACACACACACACACACACACACACACACACACACACACACACACACACACACACACACACACACACACACACACACACACACACACCAAAGTTCCTCTCATGAGTGTGTGACACGGCGATTATGAACATTAATGCCATCGTGTAATGCAACAGATTAAATCATAAGCTGATTTAAAAGGCGGAGAATTCAGCATTTAAGAGTCAGTGGTTTGACTGATGTAATATTTATGGAAAGAACTGACAAAGTCACGGGGGGTAAGGCTTTGTGAAATACACCAGAACTCAACATTTTATAGACTGTGTATATTTAAGCTTCTTATAGTATCTACATGTATTTAATCAAATGCAGCCTAATAGCTCTCGAATGTTAAACTTTCATATACAAATTCTGCATTAATAAAACACATTAAATCACAAGTTCTCTAATGAAAACAAATGTAAAAAAGACTAATGAAATGTTTTGCTGCAACATTGCCATAAACGTCAGGAATATGATTAATAATACAGTGAGTGTACAGTCTGTTAGGGCCATTTCAATTGAAGATTAGCTGCTTTAGCTGTCCAGTGTGTGTGTGTGTGTGTGTGTGTGTGTATGTGTGTGTGTCCGGGCGAGGGGGTTGGGATTACCCCTCAGGCATTTTTGTTCATGCTTGACACACAGACCCACTGGTCAGTGTGACATTTTGCAACAGAAACACCATTCACACACTGAAAAGGTGGACGAGTGAGTGGGGGTTACTACGACAGAGAGAGTGTGTGTGTGTGTGATATGGAGTTAAATCCTCTATCCAGCCAGACTGCAGACTACATCTCTACATCCCTGTCAGACCACAAGAGTGTGTGTGTGTGTGTGTGTGTGTGTGTGTGTGTGTGTGTGTGTGTGTGTGTGTGTGTGTGTGTGTGTGTGTGTGTGTGTGTGTGTGTGTGTGTGTGTGTGTGTGTGTGTGTGTGTGTGTGTGTGTGTGTGCGTGCGTGCATGCGTGAGACCATGCAGAATATGTCTGTCTGTCTGTTTGTCCTCTGTCGACTTAATGAGAAATGCCCACAGCTATTAGAGTCCAACTGAAATCACATTAAATCATCCCTCCTCATAAAATAATGTGATCCTGTTGTTTAAATGTTGCCAGGACAACAGTGTAAACAAGCTGGTCCTGCAGCCTCAAGTAAAAGGAATACATTGTTCTAGTTATTGGTCTTTAGGGATAGTTTCACACTCGATAGTACACTTCTAGATCGCTTCCTTGATTTTGCACCATAGGCGAAAATGATGCATTGCATTGTTCACCAGGTAGCCTATCGATTCCACTGGTTCGAATCAGTTGATGAAGTGAACCAAAATGTAAACAGTTAGAATGTCAAGTTAGAATGTCAAACTCTTCACTCATTGGTCAGATGTGTCTTGGGAGGCGGGACTTTGAGCATAATTACTTCCTGAACTACTCTATTATACCGATGCTCAGACGGTAAACAATCATAAATAGACTTCTCTCCTCACAATGACCTTCTCCCTGTCCGGTAGAGAACCAGTCATTTCACACAGCAGTGACTGTGCCACACATTTTTTCCCAAAGGACACGTCCCTTCTCCAGCTGTAATTACAGTTGGCATTTTGGTAAACCAGAAAGAAACCACCATGCAGCAGCAGCCATGCAGACCAGAGCCATGCCATTTCTACCCAACATTTAAAGCTGTTATATAGGCGACAATGTGTATGTTAGAGGAATGAGGAACTGTGTTAAAGGGCAGATATTGAGAAGTGAAGGGTCATGCATTGCTGCAGAACCTGCAAGCGACCCATGTTTCTCACACACACACACACACACACACACACACACACACACACACACACACACACACACACACACACACACACACACACACACACACACACACACACACACACACACACACACACACACACACACACACACACACACACACACACACACACTAATGTACTTCTATCTCTGTGAGGACACTCATTGACATAATGCATTCCATAGCCCCATAAACTCACCATCAAAACTAAATTACTAATTCCAACCCTCACACACTAACCTGAACCTAATTCATACCTGAACCTTATAACCTAGTTTCCTCACTTCTACGGACTAAAACTAAAATGGATCTCACAGAAGTATTTGTACGAATACACACACACACACACGCTTGTTTGTTGGCCATTAATTTCAATGCAATTCACACAGGCACACTTGCTTGCTGGTGGCTGTCCATAAATTTCAATGATGACGTCCAATGTACACACACACACACACACACACACACACACACACACACACACACACACACACACACACTAAGTAGGCAGGGAAGAAGAATAGCTCAATTCTGTTACAGTATGCTGAGATTTTGTACATGTGGAACAAGCCAGCTGTGTTTGAAAGACTGTCTGCGTGGATGAGTGCGAGCGAGAGCCACTTGAAGACCATAACAGGCCAGTGTTTAGTCAAGGACCTGATGGGGACTGGTGCATGTGGTGACCTCATTTTTAGAGTTCCAGACATGATAAAGCTGAATGTGTTTTGGTTTTAACTCAATCCAACGCTCACTCAGTCAAGACCTAATTCTCTCAATGTTATCTGGAGGTAAACAAATTTAAAATCTAGGTTGGAATGCACCTTTTAATTGAGGGTTGTTGAAATTCTGGGTTGGGGCTGAAATGTATCACAAGGTTGGGCTCATGTGAGGTAATAACCACTGGCCCGCTAACCACAAGCCTCCTGTCTTCTGTGTGTTAAGGTTTTTTGTTGTTTATTGTATTGTACTACATTTTGGGACCTCAATAACTGATATAATATGCAAGAGAGGGGGGCACTAGCACGACTTGTGAAATGCTAAGTAGGCTAAACCTGTCAAACCCGTCAAAACAGGATTAAAGCCCCAGACTGGTTTTTGTAATGCTAATATTCCTGAATTTAGCTCCTTCCTCCTGCTCCACTTGCCAAACAATTCTGTCGAGATAATTTTTCTTAGCTCAGGCACACCACTGTCAGGGAGTAAAAATAAAAAAATAACAACTTTGCGAATGTTTTAGATGTCGTGCTAAAATTCGGCACAACAAATAATCTTCAAAATAAAAAGCTGCTCCTTTTGTTGGGAATTGAATTTGGTTGAAGTAGCAAGAGACAACAGGTGAACCAATTCTAAAAATGTTGATTTAATTCAAATTACTGCGTTTTATTTAATCTGGATCAATGCCGACATCAAGTAGGACTAATAAACAATCACACATTACTTTTTGTTACCTTATATTTCATATGGGCTTTTCATAGTAAACAAATTAATATTGATTTCACGTATTTTTGAATGGAGTTTGGTGCAACGCCCCCAACCCGACTCACACAACGGACCCACGTTTCGTGTCTACCATACAAATCCTTATCTAACACTTTACATGGAGGGTTATGTTGAAAGAAGCAGATATTGGTTCTTGTTTTTACCTTGTTCACGATGACTTTTCCGTTAGGTTTTTTGAAGAAAGACGTCCTGGCCGTGAAAAAGTACTCTTCGGAGTCTTCCTCCAAACTGCTGTAGCCACTGCTCATCGTGCTATTCCACGTCATTTGCAGCGAAAACTCCCTCGATTCAAACTCGTCCACATTTAAAACCAGCGTTTAAAAAGAATTCTTAACACGTATACGCTTGAAAATTAAACTCCAAACGAACCAGGTCTGTTTAGTGGTCGCATTAGTGTCTGTTTGCTTAGTTTAAGGCGTATTTCCTCCTTCAAATCCGCTTAACGTCCCTCCAACCGTCAACCGTCAAACACACACTGACTTTACTCGCCAACCGGCATTCCCAAACCCCGTTTAAAAGTTCCCACCATACGAAAAGACAACGTGGCAGTCAGGTGACACCAAAAAAATAACGTCCACACACTGATATCAAAAGCTAAAACGAATAAAATCCCACTGAAAATATCCTCTTTAACCGTCGCCTGCTGTGTGTGAATCCCACACGCTGTTGAATGTAACTGATCCAACTTTTCCTGTGACAGCCGGAGCTACAGTAAGGCCCCGCCCACTACGAGCCAGTTACCACGGCTAAACCAATCACGTCTCAGACTGTAAGTGACGACACGCCCAAATCAACTCGACAGCCAATCAGCACTCTGATTGCCAATTTGATAAGATAAGGTTGATTTTGCGGATGATAAAAATTAAAAAATAAATGGTCCTAGAAATATTTCTTGTCTGGTCTTGTACATAAATGAATATATATAATTATTTATTTTCTTCTGATATTCCCTTTTTCTTGCAAATATTAGAGTCTGATTTTATATTTTATGTATATAATATCTATATAAAGTGCAAACTTGCTATTGTTTCAAAAAAGATTGTGTGTGTGCGTGTGTTCTAATTTTCAAATGTATTGCATTGCTCTGTAAACTGCACTATTCTTAAAAGGGTAAAAAATCTAAAAATTGACCAGCACTTGAAAAAACTGTTGTTTTTGCCTGTGGTGGTTTGTTTCGTGTCCTGTCCCTAAAACGTCCTCTCTTTCCAAACACATTTCCTGGATGACCCTGAGAAGAGGCCTCAGGCAAATTGATGCTTTCAAGTCCATTTTTACCAGTGTTTGCATGTAATTCGACACCAAACTCAACTCCCTAAAACACAAGTATCCAGATAGAAACCAAGAGAAGACACATATTATCACAATAACAGGATGATAAGGGCCCCAAAAGTGTGAATGCAAGGGCTATACATCTCTTTATTTAAGATGTATTGTCGGGGTCATGCAAATGTTTGCTCCGGACAATTGAAGGACACTTAGGATAGGCTACAATCAGCCAAACCCAAATGAATAGTCTCAACATGGTGTGGTTTGGTTTTACCAGAAGGGTTTTATTGGTTTTGGTGCAGAGATGCAGTTAACCTTTAACTGAAAGAGAAAACTAAACTGTTGTGGCAACTGGCTAGACATAGGCTACTGTAATGTATTATTGTGTTTTTAGACCAATGCAAGTTTTGAATGGCAATAGTTGCGTTGAAGTTAATACTAAATATGTTGTGCAAATAATTTGACTACTTTCATGCAAAATCATTTGTTGTAAAATTTTGCATTTTCTCCCAAATCTTGAGGGTAGAGTCAAAGGCAGGTTATAAAACAACTTGCGTTTTATAGCTAAAAACTGCTCAACACTATAGTATATGAGTACTGTATATTCCTACAAGTTACAATGAAGGAACCGATAAAAAACAACATTTATTTATATTAATGTGTTACAGAATTCTTGTCTGTAATAGCTTTAATTCTTAAAACCTTGACTTGCAGTACAGACTAATGTTCCAGTGATACAGAAGCGTTTTTCTTCCCAATATGTTTCTAATAAGGTTTAATAAGACTTTCTCCAGTATTCTGGCGTCATGCAGTATAGGCTACATCACAAATAAAACACATGCCTAACCCCTCCAGTACAGTATGTTCAGTGGCGCTAAAGCCCTGGCCAGCTGCTGACTTTATGTTGTCGTAAAAATTAATCAGAGTTTTACTTGCGTGCTGTCGCCCCCTTCTTGGGAAAATAACTGTATACTATTAACTGAGTAGAGACCATTAAAAGTGCAGGTAGTGTACCTTCTGTTTTAAAGCTTCTTCCAGGACCTTGTTTTACTATCAAATGGATTTTTTTTCTAACATTATTTGTTGGTTTAATAGCCCACCCAGCTGCAAAGAAAAATCAAGTTCAGTTGTAGGCCGAAATCTACGCTACATCTGCACTAAATCAAGCCTAAACCACACACACTTGAACACACACATACACACTTGACAACACACACACACACACACACACACACACACACACACACACACACACACACACACACACACACACACACACACACACACACACTTTGTAGGATCAATGGATAAGCTGAGAGATTCTTTAGAAAGCCGGGCTCTAATTTAAAACCAGTAGAGGTTAGAAAAGGAACCAAAAATAAATCTGGCATTTCTGGAGAAGCCAAAACCACCATGGTGTCCTTTGAAATACTGCAGAGATCCATCCAACACACTCACAGATAAGGACCAAGAATGCCTTCATACTGTCCCTTATAGTGTCCTGCGTCACACAGCAGGAGGGCGAAAAATACACCCTTTAAAAATCTTGAGGTGGACATGTACATTGATACTTTTTACCCTTTCAAACTGGCTATTCTTACCAACATTAGAATAGAATTGTATTCTCATTGCTACAGACATATTTGTTGTTTTGGTCTCTTCACTGGATGTTGAAGTCACTCCTTGTACGTTGTCAATATTAATTTGTTTAAGTTTGTTTACTGTAACACTGCACTTTTTAATATTTTGCTTCTATCTGTAAACCAACTTTTCCACCTCAACCAAGCTCAAAAACTACACAACTAGGTGGATTAAAACTAGGCCAGTACATAATGAACTGTCTGATAACACACCTACTCTATATGAACAAAAGTAAATCACTTCTCTTGAGTCCTCATGTTAAGGAATGTATGAATTTATGTTTCCACACACACACGAAAAACTCAGAGAGGTGACCTGAGGCTGAGAACTCGAGTTTGACGAGGTTTCTCACACACGTGGTATTTCACTCTCTCGGTCACAAAATTCAGAAGAGCTTTCTTCACTAGACTGGGCCGAGACACACACACACACACACACGCACGCACACCCTCTCTCTCACACACACAGACACACACACTCACACACACACACACACACACACACACGCACGCACGCACGCACTCCCTCTCTCTCACACACACACACGCACGCACACCCTCTCTCTCACACACACAGACACACAGACACACACACACACACACACACACACACACACACACACACACACACACACACACACACACACACACACACACACACACACACACAAAGCAGTACATGTGTGAATGTGTGTGTGTGTGATGTAAATCTATACTGTCCAGTCAGTTTGGCCTGGAGCCAGCCTGGTTAAACATTACTGACATTCCGGCTCCTGACTAACACACAGACACTGAACTGTAACTCTGTAACTCTGTGGCTGTTACCATGACACTGTGCCAGGGGGATTAGAAGGTTCAAACTTTCCCATGGCACCACAGTGTGTGTGATACTGTACATTTTGAATGTAGTCGAATAAAATCAAAACACATGCCACAACTTTTTAGAATAAAAAACACCACGCGACAACAAATAGTGCCGCTTACTGAAAAAGCACATGTTTCCGAGAGTAGTCGTTTCTGTTATTTGAGGTAAATTAAAGCTGTAGTGCGTAACTTCTGTCGCCCCCACGAGGAATTCTGACTAATTGCAACAACACTGTCCGTGCATCTACAAGAGGTAAAGCTTACAGTGATCGCGCATGGATTTTATACCTTCTGCTGCACGTCCAGGTTTTTTCTTAGCAGTAGAATCAACTGAAACATTTCTTGGGCTCTTCTTGAGCTCCTGTACCAGTTTCGGGGGGCGTTACACTAGTTTGTAAACGCTGCCATACTGAGAAATACAGAGAGAGTTTAGTGGAGCTGATAGACTTAATAAACGTCATGTCAACTTGTTTAGCGATGGCTTGAATATAACCGTCATTAATTTATATGGAAAAGTTACTCACTATAGCTTTAAACCTGGATGTGATGCTTTGAAGTGGCTTTATCCTATTACTGTCTCAGCCAAGGTACATGTAGACCTAGCTGTCAGGTAGAACAAAGGTTTGTTTGAGTCTAACCAGTCCTTCAGCTGCAGATACCAGCCAGGAGTTTGTTCTTGTCACAGAGTAAAAATAGAACGCACACGTCAAAGGAGAGAATATACACTTCCACAGAAATCACATTTTTGAAATAGTTTTCAATGGTGGACCAGGAAATGTCAGTATTTTATGCAAATGTCTCTATAAAGTAAGGCAGTGAACGTACGTACATACACAAACCTGTAGGCTAATTCATTTATCCAGAACAATTCAAATGAAAATCAAGATTCTTTGGGATCATTTGAAAGTCCACAGAGTGATAAGTGATAAAAGATAGATAGATAGATAGATAGATAGATAGATAGATAGATAGATAGATAGAT
>NC_137226.1:4151068-4208568 GCF_949987685.1 Ammodytes marinus
TCGTCTGCTGTTTGGTGTCTAATCCGTGGGCTGGTGTCGTGTGTCTGCATTAGGCAGCTGATGATGGGGGAAGCTTTGTCTGTCTGTCTGACTGAACAGTTAATCCCTTTACAATCCACTAAGATTACTCTGCGTTATTATGACTGTCTGACAAAATTCATGTTTGCCACTGTAACTGTTGTCTTTTGAGGCACTTTGGGCTCTTTGTGTGGGTTTGTACAATGTAAGTGGTGGACAAATTATAAAATAAAACCTCATAGTAATAGCTTTATTGTTCTTTGAAATTTGGAATTGTGTGGAGACTCATCAAATTGGTCTTTTCCATAAAACCATTGTCTGTATTTTTCCTCTGGAAGAAGCTGCTAAAAATACAATATTGTCTGATCTAAGCCTTTTATTTATGTGTCAAATCTATGTGTCTCTAGGCAATAAATCATTACCTGATGTTCACACTCGTTGTATTACCATGTCTCTCTGTGTTCCATGTGTGTTATTAGGATTTTCACTTTTCATTGCCCCTTGTTTGTTTATTACAATTTTCACCACCATCTTAGAATACGAAATTTTATGTAATTTATTCTATCTTTATAAACTCACATTTTAAACATGTGATTGTGTCTAATTCAGTTATTTCGTCCGTTCTGTGTGCGTGCATCTCTCCGCCTGCCTCTTTCATCTCTGCCTTTCTACGTAAACATGTTTTTATCTCAAACAGTTTAGGATTTTCTCCATTTCCTTGTCTGTGTTTGTCAGGTAAACCTCCGCCCTGTTTGTGTTTTACTAAACACACAATAAGCCAGTGATTAGACGGGCTAGAGGAAAGGGAAGATTAAGAGAAAGATGCTCGGAGAGGAAGAGAGCTCGGATAACAAGATGGCGATAACAAGATGGCGACTATGTTTGTTTACAGTAAGGACAGTGTATAGTCAGATGTTTGATAGTGAGAACAGAGGGATCAGACAGAAATTCAGTTGAAATAAAAATGCAGCTACAATGTCTGTATATACTCAATCATTCATTTCTGAATGAGTGAGTAAGCAACACAAAGACCCATTACAGGTTTGTGTACATACTGTTGTGTTTTGTGTCCATTGTTGTCTTGTATTGTTGTGTGTTTTTAGCCACTACCTCCTTTGCTGTGAACAAATTTGCCCTCTTGGAACATCAATAAAAAACCTAGAACCTTGAAAAGAACCTTCCCAAAAATTGTCAAACTTTTACTTTAACATGCAAACTCTCTGCTATGGCTATCTGCTATGGGAGAATGCAGGAAGTGGTCAAACTCTCTGGAGAAAGCTAGTTAGCTTATTGTTTATTCTAACTGAACTAGAAGAGAATCTACTCCATTAAAACTGCTGAACTTCAAACTAAATGTTCAATTTGAAATAGCTTGAGTTTATACTGATTGTTTTTCCTTATTTCCGTGTGCAATGTTTTAATTATTCACATGTGTGCTGCTTCAATGTGAAACAGTTTGAACTGGTGCATGGAACATAATCAGGCTTAAGCTCTGGTTTGTGAAATGTGTTAAATCCAGATTTGACTAACTTCCTGTCTGGTATTTAAAGCCCCTACATTAGGCATTCATCCGGGTTTTTTAATCTTCTTAAAATTACCTCAAAATCAGCCATTAAGAGGTCCAACCATTTATAATGAGGGGGGATACAACAGAGGTGGTTAACACACACACATAAAGAGTAAAAAATAAAATAAAATGTTGTACAAATATGTTCTATGGTAAAGTAAAAAAGTCTTATTTTGAAAAACTGACAAGACCCAAGAGAGAGAAAGAAATTGGAAAAGGAAAATGTTCCCACACTGGAATATGTGTCATTCACAAGTTTTACAACAGTTTTCCTTCCTGTTGGTTTTGTGTGTGTGTGTGTGTGTGTGTGTGTGTGTGTGTGTGTGTGTGTGTGTGTGTGTGTGTGTGTTTGTGTGTGTGTGTGTGTGTGTGTTCACTGAAGTGTGACCCCACCCCAACACCGTTATTTGCCAATAGCTGTTAATGAGTAACAATAAAACCTCACAGGGAAAACACATTAACATTCCTTCAGCTTTCTGTTTTTGTTTAATGTTAGTTTTCTAACTTTAATCATTTTGCTGACTGAAAGGATCTGTCTTGAGGATTTCACAATAAAAAATTGGCAGTTGATTAGCCTAGGTATGATTATAGCTGATTTAGGCCTAGATGTTAAAAGTACTGCTTAAGTGAAGAAATGTGCATTTAAATGTGCATTGTAGGCTACATTCCCATAGGCCCAGATACTTGATTAACAGCTACAGTAGTTTGTGTTTTATATGTTGTATTTGATAACCTTTTATTTTCTTAAATAAATAGATTCTGGGTTCCTCTCTTCAATGACTTGACATTATCACTATATGGCTTTAGGCCTGTTGGTGTTAATGAGTTTCCAATAGCAACAGAACAGAACACACATGAACATTCCGCTCCATCCGGAACTATTTATTCTAACTCCAACTCGGCCATCTTTGTTTTCTCTGCGCTGCTCTGTGTTTGTCTTTCCCAGCAGACAGGAAGTCCACCCCTGTGGCCAGTTATTCTCTGTCTCTGTCTCTAACTGTTTCTCTCTCTCTCTCTACCTCTCTCTTTCTGTCTCTCTGTGTGTCTCTCTCTCTCTCTCTCTCTCGGTCTCTCTCTGTCTCTAACTGTTTCTCTCTCTCCCTCTACCTCTCTGTGTGTGTGTGTGTGTGTGTCTCTCTCTCTCCCTCTTTCTCTCTCTCCCTCTTTCTCTATCTCTCTCTCTGTCTGTCAATCATTCACTGCTTCTCCCTTTGGCTAAACCAATCGGAGCAGAGGAGAATGAAGTCATAGGCTACTGTACACGTGCTCAGGCCGTGGGTATATAAAGATAATATGTCCAGTTTTATAATGTGAAAGTGAATGAATGACTCTTTACTAACTTCTTCTATATTGCAATATTGCATTGTTGAGAGGAGCCAGGGACATTATAATTGCAATGCCAATGACTGCTGCTGTAATTGTTAAAGTGCATATGACAAATAAACCTCTTAAATCTTGAATCTTAAATCTTTCATTAGATAATTTTACAATATTAACAAACAGAAATGTTTATTGATATACACGTATACAGTATTTTATTTTGACATGAGACTATTTTGACACCAAAGTATTACCGTGCTTTTGCACTGATAGACAAATACATTTAAGAAATGTGTACAGAGTCCAGGAGTTGTTGTGTCCAACCCTGCGTTCCAATCTCCATACTTCCCTACTATTTAGTATTTAGGATGTCCCAATACATGCACGTCAATTGTAGTATGCTGAAAATACATAAATATCCCACTAACTCCAATAGCATTTTGGAGTATTCGTCTTTATTCTTGACATTTCTCGACATAATGTAAAAAAAACTTCCTTATCTGATTTGTTTTTCTCTCCTGTGGCCCTAAAACTCTTCTGTACTTTAGTATGTAGTGTAGTAAAAAGAAAGAGTATGTGATTTGGAACGCAGGGCATGTTTTGTGTGCTGCAGATTCAGGCCAGCTGATTGAATCAACTGTTGATCATATTAGTGAGTCAGCAGTTCATCAGATAAATAAAGAGTCTAAACAAGGTTTGATCCCAGACTGACGTCAAACTTACAACTGTGTGTCTCTGTTTGTCTCTAGATTTCACTGTTGGGTTGTTGTGTACATAACCTATTTGTTTAAAACTTCATGAGGCCGAAATTTGGTTCAGTAAGACATTCTTAATATAGCTGATTCTAGGCATGTGTTACAGCCAAATATAAACGTATTTTAACAAAATAAGAGAGAGATAAATAAGCGGTACTGTAGAGTCAGATAGAGTAGGTTTTGGTATGAGCTAACCTAGTATTTTTTTATCATCAAACACAAACAAATTGTACACTTTAATTTTCTTCAGTTAAATGCATATTGAACATATTGTAAATAATGTTTCTCAAATTGCACAGTTCAATTAATTTACATTTTTCTATACTGTTTAGTTTTACCTTACCTTTGGCACTATTTAGAATGTATTTGTTGTATATACTGTATTACTTATCTCATCTAATAATTTTATCCTTTTGTACTTGCACCGAGGGTCGGAGAGAAACGTAATATCGATTCCTCATATATTTTTTGTAGCCTATACTTTTTTTTTAATTTTTTTTAAGGAACACAAACACACACTTGAAAAAGTGAACACACAAACAAAAGACAAAACAAAATAAACAACAAACATGTGTTACTCTAATTAACTGGTTTCTAAGGACATTCGATTCCTCACATTTCTGACAGTAAAATTTACTTTGACTTTGAAAACTGGAGAACTTTTTCTGCACTCGTATTACAGACTTACGGTTAATGCTTCAGGGTTTTTGGCTGGCTGCCCTCTGTGAGGTCACTGTCACTACGGTAACTGCCACAGGTGTGAGTGTGAGTGTGTAAATCACTCAGCGCGCACATACCAAAGACACACAGTTCATTAACAAGTTCAGGTCATAAAGACGTCGTCAGGTTGACAGAACAGACTAAATCAAATCTCCAAGGAATGTTTTTACAAAGATTTAATATGCCCTATAGAATATGAGGTCGCTGGTTCGATCCCCGGCACCGGACAGGAGGGTGTTGGTTGTAAAACTAGTAGTGACTGGTATTGCGTCTACGGTGCCCACCATCTCTACCATTGTGTCCTTGAGCAAGACACTTAACCCACAACTGCTCTAGGGGTGCTGTACTATGGCTGACCCTGTGCTCTTACCCCCTCCGAGGCGTGGTAACTTGAGAGGGGAGATGCGGAAAGAAAAATTTCAATGTAACCATTGATTGACTAATAAAGTAACTTAACTTAAGTAATAACTATATGGTTTATAATTAGTATTTTAAACTTATTTGTCAGTTTATTAAGTCATTTATTACACATAGAGCTGCATTGCTTCATACTCAGACTTAGGGAAGGGAGGATATAAGATTTTGAATGAATCACTAAAATAGACACTGGTGAATTTCCATTATTGTGAATGATCGTGAATATTTTTTACATAAGAGACTTGAAAAAGCTGTGTTTCTTGCTAAAATACAATCCTATATCTATTTCCTGAATCACTTTGAATAACTTTAAAAAGACACAAACACACACACACACACACGCAAGCACACACACACACACACACACACACACACACACACACACACACACACACACACCCGTGACCGTCTCATGGCATGTTATTATCTCTGACTTTCAGTTTCTAGACCACAAACCACAAGCAGACGCCATGACAACAACAGAGAACTGTACAGAGAGACACACACACACACACACACACACACACACACACACACACACACACACACACACACACACACACACACACAGAAAGACAGACAGACAGAAAGACACACCACACACACACACACACACACACACACACACACACACACACACACACTGTCCCCACTGTATCCAGCTGCAAACACACACACACACACACACACACACACACACACACACACACACACACACCAAAAAATTTATTTTTAATGAAATAACTGACACAGCGCCCCCGTCAGCACGACTCAGCTCATCAGAGCGTGTGTGGGATCAGCGCTCGTCTCAGATGTGCTGAGCTCATCATCCTGCTCACGCCACATTACTGTACACACACGTACACACACACGTACACACACATGTACACACACACAGAGCGCTCACACAGACAGTTTAGAAATATTTCATTGGTGTTACTGGCACATATGTTGAGCCTGTAAAGTCCCGAAATGTTCCTGATCTGTTGTTACCTTCTTTGCACAAGTTCATTATATTGTGGACATTTCTGAAAAGTTCGAAGAAAATCGCTCAAATATTATTAGAACAGCTTGGTGTGGTCTGCAAAACACATGAACAAGCCCTGCTGAACACACACACACACACACACACACACACACACACACACACACACACACACACACACACACACACACACACACACACACACACACACACGGGTCATTCTTTTTCAATGATGTATTGTGGGTGTGTACATACTGCATACAGACATGGGGTCCAGAGGGTTATCGAAGCTTGATGGAATTTGAAAACAATTCGAGACACGTGTCACAGCTCAGACAAACTGAAACATATTACATTAAAGCCCAGCTCAAAGTCTGGATTTGAACAAATGTAAAAAATATATATATATATGATCAGTTATCAGCTATTACATCATAGGAATATTAGAAACAAATGTTAACAGTTGAGAAAAGCTGAAGGTGAGAAATGTTTGAAAAAAATTGTAATACAATTCACCAATAATCAAGATTTTCTTTCAGTGGACTAATCAATTGATCATAACCTATTTCAGTCCTACTTTAGGTCATTCACTGTCATTCATAAACTTCTTATTGGAATTTTCCATTGTTTTATCCTCAATATTTTTTTTATGGATTTTCAGAAAAAGTCCAGACCATATAACAGATATTATTTAGATGATTAGACAGAACACAAGTATTCTATTAATATACCCTGCGTTCCGAATCGCATACTCTTTCTTTTTTCTATTCTACATACTACCTCCGACAATAAAAATAATCTAGTTAGGATGCAGTAGGCATACTATTGGGACATACTTTTACTCTTTTATTTCATCATAACATTGCGCCTTGATCGTGCCTCTTGCTTTTATATCCGTCGCATCCCCGTTTGTTTTCATATGGAGGCTTCGTCGCCACAAGAATCGGGACATCCTAAATCTTTTTTCTACATACTATATAGTAGAAAGTATGCGATTCGGAACCCAGGGATTGTCTCTACACTGTCTGTGCTGCAGGCTGAATAAACACTACAAGCCTTCAGCAGCAGGCAGAAGGTTGGACCACAGCGCCCTCATGTGTTGATGCAATGTATTACACCCAATAAAAAAGATCAAAATAAAGCACATTCAATTGTGTTGTTTAAGAATTCTATGTAAATAAAGTTGATCCTGCTATCAAAACTGATGACAGTCTATATTCATTGGATAACAGAAACCTAGATTAAGATGGACCACTAGCCTATGTCTATTTTAACACACACACACACACACACACACACACACACACACACACACACACACACACACACACACACACACACACACACACACACACACACACACACACACACAGAGCAGTGTGTACTCACATGTGGCAGTGTGTGGTTGTTGTTGAGTTGATCTTGAGTGACAGGTGACGTTGCTTGGTGACAGTCCAGTGACACTTTGTCCCGACAATCAGCGTGACACGCGTATTTACAACCTGCAAATCAACAGAAAAATATATTGATTTATAGATTCACTGAATTTTAAAAATGTGCTCCGGGGAACTTTCAGTTTGTGTTCATTCTTACACCCCCTTTGGACTGAAGCTGTAGTGTTTTTATTACGCCAGCTGTTGTTCCAGGGTGAGCGTATACCCATGACAAAGGCATTAAGGAAAAACTATATAAAAAAAAACATTCTTTGCACTGATGGTCTCGTTTGCTGTTACATGTCATTTGTGATCATCAGAGGAAACAATGAGACTGTTTCATAAATATGTAAAAGTAAAAAGGTAGCAACTTTAAATTACAAGGGAAAAGCTTTAGTCAGCTCCGTCCGTAACGTATATTCAAATCATCTTATCATATCAACTGTTGACCGCAGACTTTCCCTGAAACAACATGCAAAGTCTGACATGGACAAACATTAAACAGGGACAATGCTTCGTAGCAATGTCACACAAGATTTAACACAACTAAACTACAACAATTTTCTATTTAAAAATAGACCAAGGAAATCCCATTGTTTTTTTTCTGCTGCTAAAAATGACTGCATAATATTTTGAATACGCCAAACATTAAGCTCAGAAAATAAACAAGTGAATTTATGAGCATAACTTCAGTGTGTTGGCTCTTCAAAGCAAGGAACAAAAACAATGAATGATAACAGTCAAGTCAACTTTAAGTATATTTTGAGTATTATTCCACCACTGACAACACATTTTTATAATTTGATATATATAACATACCATAACATGATATGAATTTTTTCACAATATAATTTTTTTTGTCCATGCGGCATTTCCTTTGTTTTTAGTCACAAGTTATATTGGAGTATCAGAGAGCAAGAGACCCACACACACACACACACACACACACACACACACACACACACACACACACACACACACACACACACACACACACACACACACACACACACACACACACACACACACACACACACACACACACACACACACACACACACACACACACACACACACACACACACTGGCGGGAGTCCAGCAGCTCCATTAAACCCTGAAACAACTCAGACAGACGAGAGGACAAAGCACTTCCTTTCAACTATCAAACAATATCAGACAAGCCACACACACACCTACACATAACACACCGTCTGTGTGTGTGTGTGTGTGTGTGTGTGTGTGTGTGTGTGTGTGTGTGTGTGTGTGTGTGTGTGTGTGTGTGTGTGTTGATCCCTACCTGGAGACTTCCTTTTCATATGCTGCCCGACTTTATCCGACAGTTTGCACATGGCTGCTCCCATGTCCCATTTTCATCTCAAACACACGTTTGACATTACATCATATACATATACACACACTCACACACACACACACTGATTGACGGAGGAGTAAATCATACATACACACTCTCTCTCCACTCACTCTGCAGTCTGTGTGTATGTGTCTATCGTTGATGTTCAGACTTCAGATGCTGATTTGCGTGGACGCCACTCTCACTCTCTCTATCCCTGTGTGTGTGTGTGTGTGTGTGTGTGTGTGTGTGTGTGTGTGTGTGTGTGTGTGTGTGTGTGTGTGTGTGTGTGTGTGTGTGTGTGTGTGTGTGTGTGTGTGTGTGTGTGTGTGTGTGTGTTGTGCTGAGTGGGTGATTTAACAGTCAAATGGAGGCCACAGTGCGATGGACACACAGACAGGCGGGAGGGGTGTGTGTTTGTGTATGTGTGTGTGTGTGTGTGTGTGTGTGTGTGTGTGTGTGTGTGTGTGTGTGTGTGTGTGTGTGTGTGTGTGTGTGTGTGGTGGATGTACAAACTGCTGACTCAGTATTCCACCGTCACTCTCTTTTTCTCTTTGCACTATTACGTAGCTTGTTATGATTAGTTTCTCTCTCTCTCCCTCTGTCTCTCTCTTCCTCTCTCTCTCTCTCTCTCTCTCTCTCCCCCTGTCTCTCTCTCTCCCTCTATCTTTCACTCTCTCTCTCCCTCTCTCTGTCTCTCTCCCTCTTTCTCTCTCCCTCCCTCCCTCTCTCTCCATCCATCCATACGTTCTCTCTCTCTCGTCTGAATCACTTTGAACAATGAACTTGATCCACAGAGGAAGAAGAGAAGAGCCTTCCTCCATTCATCAAAACATCCGTCCGCCCTTTGACGGGTCGGATGTTGATCTACAGATGCTAAAAAGATGATGTCACTCTTCCAAAAGCTACAAAACATCTCAATAAATCTTCAATGGATTGTCCAGAGGGATGGAAACCTGTTGTATGAAGAAAACAAAGGGTCGTTTTATCAGGAAGACCAGATACTTTTATAAAAATAATAAGAGGAAAATATATATATATTTTTTTAACCTTTAGTTATACAGGTAAATCCCATTGAGACCGGAGACTCTGTTTCAAGGGAGACCTGTTCTCATTCCCACGTTACCATTCACACACACATTCATACACCGATAGCAGGTTAACTATCGACATTCACATTACAAATTCTGTTTTCTCATGTTATGATTAAGAAGACAACAGCACAACAAAATGACTGCAACCACAGCCGTTCCCAGCTTCAGTATATACACTCACCGGCCACTTTATCAGGTACACCTTGCTGCCATGTGATTGGCTGATTATTAGTTATATGTGTGTTAACAAGAAATGTAAATGGTGTACCTAATAAAGTGGCCCGTGTGTGTATATTCCACATAATATAATATTTGTGAAAATGCTCCTGATAAATAACAGTCAGGAACTTTCTGAATAATACATCAAAAGCTCTGAAGCTGTAAGACCCCTTGGTTCTCTCTACTTCTTTTCTCTTCATGTATCTCTCTCTATCTCTTTCTCTCTGTCTGTCTGTCTGTCTGTCTGTCTGTCTCTCTCTTTCTCTCTCTCTCTCTCTCTCCCTCTATCTGTCCGTCTGTCTGTCTCTGTCTGTCTCTCTCTCTGTCTCTCTGTCTCTCTCTCTCACTCTCTGCCTCACTCTCTCTCTCTCTCTCACTCTCTGTCTCTCTCTCTCTCTGTCTCTCTCTCACTCTCTGCCTCACTCTCTCTGTCTCTCTCTCTGTCTCAGTGTTAAAAGCTTTTCCTAGACTACGACCATTGATCGACTCACTCAGTCGGCCAAACAAACTCTTTACCCTCTGGTGCTTTTACACCGGGAGCATTAGAACTATCAGGGTAAAGTGTTTATTTAACTTCTTGTCTATAATCGGTGGTAGAGGAATATTTCTACTCAAGTCAAAGTATCAAGAATACATTGCTTAATAATCTGTTAGTAAAGTAAAAGTCCTGCGTCCAAAATAATTACAATAGAAGTAACATCAAGATATATTTAAAGTACCGACAATTAAAAGTACTTATTATGCAGAATAATATATAACATATTGGGTTATACCTATGAATGTGTTCATCACTTTAAAGTTGCAACTGGTAAAAGTGGAGCTGATTCTACTCACTCTATATTGCTGCTGTGTAGCCTAACCTTCAATAACACATTATAATTTATCAGTTGAATTAAATTCTGATTTAATAATGTCAATATTCAGCTGGCAAATTAAATGTAGTAATGCAGAAAAAATTACAGTATTTGGCTCTGAAATCTCAGTAGAAAATGTAATAGAATTTATAGACTCAAACAAAAGTACACACGTATTTCACACAGCTACCAAACAATGACCACGCAACGGGCTCTTATTGTGAAAGTCAAGCAGGACGTCAACTCAGAGGTCAAAGGTCAAAACAGCACAAACCGTCCAGACTGTTCTCTCTTCTGTGTGTGACAATTTTTTAGCGAAGACTCTCTAATCAGGTCTGTGTGTACAGAGAGACGCATAACTTTCTACCAGACGCTTTAACACACACACACACAAACACACACACAAACACACACACACACGCACGCACACGCACGCACGCACGCACGCACACACACGTCTTTCTACATGACATAAAGTTTTCCCTAGCTCCTTACATAAGCCCCATAACCTAAACGTGATTCTAACCTACAATAGGTTCAAACGTAAATTGGTCTTCCCAAGATAGCAATACAAGCACATTTAAGAAGTTATTCATGTCCACATACAGGAAAACAGTACAAGGGCACATATATTAAACACACACACACACACTGCAGTCTACTGTGAGACATGGTGTATCACACACGCTTTTAATCAAAACAATACTACGTTTTATTTTGAAGTTTTCTGGGGTGCCCTCACAGTGTTACAGTAGTGTTAGGGACACTTTATTTTTTCATTTTGCCCTTCAAAGTAAAACCTCTAATGAGCAGATCTGAACACAGCAGTCAGATTTTGGGTTCAGACCAACACAAACGCACTCCAAGACCCTTTGAAAGGAAGTGTGGTCCGTTCATTAATAAACACTGGAGTGGAGTGTGTGTGGGAACGTGATCTGGCCTCTATTTGACTCAATTACAAGATGCACTACGCAAAATGTGATACAGATGAGCAAAGAGTTGAGTTAGCTGTCAGGTCTTGAATAAATGTACAATAATATAGTATTATTTTATTTAAATGTAAGTCTATTGATATTGTGGATATTTTGTTGCCATGTAGCTGTTGTTTTCATATCGAGAAAGGGTTTATTAAAAAATCCAATTCTTGAAAACTGACGCAACATTTGATGAAGTGTGTAAAAAAAACTTAAAACGCTCGTACTGTAGATGGAAGACAAAGACAGGTGTGTGTGTGTGTGTGTGTGTGTGTGTGTGTGTGTGTGTGTGTGTGTGTGTGTGTGTGTGTGTGTGTGTGTATGTGTTTGTGTGTGTGTGTGTGGACAGGTGTTTGCTAAATACAGCAGCCACCTGTTGTTTTTCTGCTTCTTTATAATGTCTTTTATTTCCCTTTTTCTTTCTTTCTTTCTCTCCTCCTTTCTTTAAACATGTTTGGATATACGCTCAGGTGCTATCATATTACAGCAACACACACACACACACACACACACACACACACACACACACACACACACACACACACACACACACACACACACACAAAGCATGCGACTGACATTTGAGACTATGAACTGTAGCCTTTGTTTCTCGTACCCGCATTAACTAAAGTTCATTTTAACATTGTGTTCCTTTACGTGATATTTTTTCCATTTCCTGTTAAAGTTGACAGTAAACACTAAATAAGTTTCCACTAACAGGGAAGTGAATAGTTCAGATCAGTTATCTGTAAGATCGGCCACAATCTCATGAAGAAATGTTAAAAATCTATAGTATCAGATTCAAATTCCTATTATTTTTTTTTTTTTTGAAGGTACATGAAAAATAAATGTCTTTTTATTAGAACAACTAACTAAAAACTACCTGTCAAGTTAAATAACTTTCAGTTCAACATAAGAAAGCTACTAAACAAACAGACAGACAGACAGACAGACAGACAGACAGACAGACAGACAGACAGACAGACAGACATACAGACAGACAGAGACAGACAGATAGATGGATAGCTAATCATATACGCCTCACCAGAATTCCTCCATAGCAGACGGACTTCCAGTCGTCCGGAACGTCGCATCACTTTAGGAAAGCGATAGAAAAATCCCGAAACTCTCCTCAGAGTTTTGGCAAATCCCATCTCTCACACACTCACACACACACACATAAATAAACACACACACACACACACACACACACACACACACACACACACCCGAATATACAGATACACACACTGATTCATGTGTTTTAGACTGCTAAATAATTAAATCCGGATATCGAAAAAGTTTGTTAAAATCATCCTTCACTGAATCACTGCCACCCATGATGTGTGTCTGTGCTCTGGTCGGGATTGTACTGTTGGTCCCTCCCCTCAGACACTCACCCCCCATTTGTGTTTGTGTGTCTAAGTGTGTGTGTCTAAGTGTGTGTGTGTGTGTGTGTGTGTGTGTGTGTGTGTGTGTGTGTGTCGGCTCCCATCCCATTTGTTTTGTTTGTTCAGTCGCTGTGACAGTTTGGCTCTACAAGGGGACAAGTCAAACTCATTTGTGGCAGCTGAAGACACACACGCACACACACACACACACACACACACACACACACACACACACACACACACACACACACACACACACACACACACACAGTATTTTGCACATGGGTTCTAAATGAGTCTCCATCCTCTTGGACAGTTGGCGCTACAATGGGGAACTCTATTTCTCAGCTTATAGGTTTTCTGATTTAAGACTCTTATTTTGAAAAAGGGAAAGTATTGCTGTCTTATTTTATTATGAAACTTCAACCTGATCAATAATTTGAATGATTACTGCAAATACAGTCTTCATAACTTTGTTTTGATTTTAATTCCACGACAGGCAGCATTGGATGAAGTACTCAGAGTAGAATAGAATAGCATACAATCAAAATACTTGAGTAAAACTACCTCTGAAGTACAATTCTTGGATACATGGACTTACTTTCCATCACTGCTATGAATATAAAATAATCAAAAACTCAATATGAAATAAGATCAATATACAAATGTATAAATATTCCATTCTGTAGGCTAATAATTAATCAATCAAAAAGTTTATTTAAATCACTTCCATCACTTTATATTTATGAAGAACCGTCACTAATGTTTGAGCTTTACATATCCATCCACTAGCAACACTTTAAATAGTTCTCAAATATATTAATGTAACAAAATAAACTATAATTTAAAAATGACAGAGAAGAAATGGATATCCGTATTAGCTATATGAGACAGTGTAATGTCCCCTACCCTCCAACCACTGAAGGACACTCAGTGTTTGTGGTGCAACAGTAAACCCATCAGACAAAGAGCTACAGATCACTGTGACAGGTTTCTGTTACAACACAGAGAGCGACAGAGGGCGAGAGACCCACAGAGAGAGAGGGAGAGAGAGAGACAGACAGACAGACAGAGACACAGACACACAGACAGACAGACAGGGATAGCGAGAGAGAGAGAGAGAGAGAGAGAGAGAGAGGGAGAGAGACAGACAGACAGACACACAGACAGACAGGGATAGCGACAGAGAGAGAGAGAGAGAGAGAGAGAGAGGGAGCACACAACCTGAAATCATTTAAGCAATTATGTTTAAGTCCCTTAAAGTCAGCCACTCAGCTAAGGAGACATTAAACCTTAAGTGTCAGACTTAAGGAGAAAACTTAAGGTGCTTCGTGCAACCCGCTCCTTTCCTTATCAAGTCCAATCTGACCCACTTTGAAACGTCCTGAATACATGAATTACATTTGATTAACCACTCGGGTTTCTCCAGCCTCTGTTTCACTACATCCTTTAAAAAAAAAACAAGACATATCAGAATCTGATATTTGGTTGTGTTTAAATGCAGCTAAATAATTGCCCATGCACTATAGCTTCAGAGCAAAATAAAGTGTTCACATTAGAGTTGATCAATATGTCAGAAAGCAGAATATTATCAGACCATTTCAATTGATCACAGATCCGTAACATACACTATAATATATTGTAATGTAATATAATGTAATGTAATGTAATGTAATGTAATGTAATGTAATGTAGTGTAATATAATATAATATAATATAATATAATATAATATAATATAATATAATATAACATAATATAATATAATATAATATAATATAATATAATATAATATAATATAATATAATATAATATAACATAATATAATATAATATAATATAATATAATATAATATAATATAATATAATATAATATAATATAATATAACATAATAACATAACATAATATAATATAGAATATAATTATTTTACTCAAATCAAATGCTACAAGTCAGTTAATGTACAATCAGTGTTTCCATTCCATTCTCTGTCCACCAGAGACCGCTGACAGCAACAGTCAACCATCTGATGTTACAAACACAAAGTCATATCCTAGACATTTTCTGTTCTTCAAAACACTAATATACAGTAAAGATCTTAATAACAATAATTCATAATAATTTATTTATATATCGCTTTTCTATTTACTCGAAGAAGCTTAATACAAAGCAAAAATCAACACTAGCACACTGCAGTCAGAAATATATCGGTGTAAATCTTTAGTTATGTTGACAGGAGACATTTAACTGATTATAATACTGAGATACTTTCACTTAAATAATGTTTTGAATGCAGTAGTTTGTGCTATCATTACTTTTACTAACTGGACAGGAGGGTGTTTTTTGTAAAACAAGTAGTAGCTGGTATTACATCTACAGTGCCCACCATCTCCACCATTGTGTCCTTGAGCAAGACACTTAACCCCAAAAACTGCTCCAGGGGCGCTGTACTATGGCTGACCCTGCGCTCTGACCCCCTCCGGAGTGTGGTAACTTGAGAGGGGATATGTGAAGAACAAATTTCGATATACCTTGTGTACATTAATTGACAAATAAAGATATTTAACTCATAAGGATCAGAATACTTGTTCCACCACCAACTGCATTATAAGCATTTCAACTCCTGCATCAGGGGACCATGTTTGCAGAATTCAAAATTAATTTCTAAACGTAATAACTGAACAAAAGCAGCTGAGTCTGTTGCTCAACTGATTTATAAGTGACTGTTTGTGTTGGTTAATAAGTGAATTAGTGACTTAGTGTCCTTTTCAGAGGGGCCAGAGGGGGACGTTTGACCTCTACAAGTTTGTTTTTGTTTGAATCTGAAATTATCTTTGTCCTTTAGAGGACGTTGAAAACATTTAAATCGAGTAATGAGCTTCTCCTGGTAGCCAACACACAGCTTAAATGGATTTTAAATTACCATTAGTCCAGACATTGAAGACACACACACACACACACACACACACACACACACACACACACACACACACACACACACACACACACACACACACACACACACACATACATACACACACACACACACACACACACACACACACACACACACACACACACACACACACACACACAGACCTTGTTGTCTGCAATGAGATTAAAAAGCTAAATGGATGAGGATGAAAGGAGCGCAGGCTGATTAATTCTGTATCAGTGAATATACAGTATCAGCCTTGATATAATGTTTTGTACATCTTTTTTTAACTATCTGTTGTTTGTTGATGAATGTTTTTATTAATCTAAATACATTTGTGTTTCTCCTCCGCTCTAAATAGGGTCAAAGCATTCCAGAAATGTGTCTGGTTTCCACGTGTTAGCGTTAAGTCGTGACCACATAATGTTTTTTTTTTCTCTAAGCTGTTTTGATACGGTGCTATCACAAGACATCAAGAGACACGACTGAGATTATTCTTAGGAATTCTTTTCAAATGGATGATAAGATTCATGTCAGCTGTTCCAAATCTTCTGGCTTTGATTTTTATTACGACACCAAGAAAAGCTTCATGAGGAAGAAGAGGCGTTTTCTGTTTCTGTTTCCAGATTTGTACACACACACACACACACACACACACACACACACACACACACACACACACACACACACACACACACACACAGTAGGCAACCAGAGTTACTGAAGCTCTTTTTCCTTTAACAGAGCACCTGAACCAGTCCGTCTACATAGCACCTGCATTCCTGTCTCGCTCGGCTGCGTCTCTCGGCCGAGCCTTCTTATTGTTATCCAAACATGTGGTTCAGATGACTAAACATGTCACCAGTGGCTACCTAAAAAACACTAGTGCCCAACTCATTCAAATGATTTAAAACACTTATCTAAATGTCTGTGAGGTCTGTCAATCAAAAAGTGAGACTGCAGCAAATCAAATATAATTTCTGGCTTTATGAACCCCAAGAAAAATACTCCAATTGTACTTTTTTGGAAGATGTTACATTCCTTTCATCGTGGTGGAGAAATACTGTACTTTCTTCTTTGTAAAATGACACAAAATCTTTGTCCTCAATGGTAGCAAAAAGGCCAATGCCAATATTTAAAATATTCTGTTCAAACTCAGAAAATATGCTCTGATTTGATGGTTTATTACAGAGATGTATTGTAGATTTTTACCTTTATTACCCTGAATGTCTACAGAACAGAAGGTCTAAAAAAGGTTCATTTGAAAGAAACCGGAGATTTTTTTCCAAATGTTTGCTATAGAAATGGTCAAATAGGGGGGCGCTGGTGGTGTAGTGGTTAGAGCCCCCCACCCCAATAGAGGCTCAGTCCTCTTCCCAGCAGACCCGGGTCAGAATCCAGCTCTGCATGTCATTCCCCGCTCTGCTCCATTTCACCTATGTCTCTTCAGAGCTGTCTAATAAAGCAGAAAATGCCCAAAAATAATCTACAAAAATAAAAAATAAACTGACCCGTGCATGTGAGTCCGTGCTGGAAGATGTAGTAGCAGCAGACGTCACACCAGGTGTTGTCTCCGGGGGGCCTGAAGCTGTGGCCAGCCCCGGTCTCCAGCAGCACTCTGGGGTCCCGCTCTGCCGGGGTGAAGATGGTCCTCACGTCGGGCGGTCTGAAGCCTTTCTTACGGCTGCGCGGAGGACCTCCCTCTGCGTCTCCGCTTCTGGGTGAACTGGGTTTGACCTCGGGGCTCAGCCGATGATTTCTGGGGGACAATGCAAAGGGATACGTTCCACTTAATATTTAGAAGATGTAACCTAAATGTGTCCCCTTGAAGAAATGTAGGAAATAAAGTATCTATCTATCTATCTATCTATCTATCTATCTATCTGTCTGTCTGTCTGTCTGTCTGTCTGTCTGTCTGTCTGTCTGTCTGTCTGTCTGTCTGTCTGTCTGTCTGTCTGTCTGTCTATCTATCTATCTGTCTGTCTGTCTGTCTGTCTGTCTGTCTGTCTGTCTGTCTAGACAAGCCCCTTCTCCCAAATAAGTAAACATAACAGTTCAGTTAGATAGTGTAGTCCTAAGGTGGACTACACTATCTCAACATGGCCAGCTGGCTTTTAAGTAGATTTTAACTTTGGAGCCTAAGGCTAGTTCTCGCGCTCTCTAATAGTTCTCATTCTGTAATAGTTCATTTGAACATTATTCCAAATAAAACACACCCCAAAACACATGGTAGGCATATATGTTTTAAATGTGCAGAACGTTTTGAATAAATATTAAAAAGCAATAGAGAATGCCCGAGAGCCTTACATTCCATTATATTTGTGAATGTTGTTGTCGTTTCCTTAGCAATACATTTCCACCAGAAACTGATGCAGAAAAGGCACATATTGATGCGTAAAAATTCACCAGAATGCAGGAAATGTAAGTGTTAAACACTCAAAATTGCGTGTATCCCCTCATATACAAAAAAATAAACTTACGCCCATGCCTCCTGGTTCTCGCCCCTCTCTCCTCTCTCTCCCCACGCCGCCTCAAGAGTCTCCAAACTGGGCGAGTGAGGAGAAGGATGCCGCCGGACAGCTCGCATCGCCACCGCGCCCTTGTTGGCTTTGGAGATCCGCATTTTGGCACCTGGAGGCGGCCAAGTGTGCTCTGGTGCCTCGGTCAGACTACCGGAGGATCTGCTGACATTCACTGTCTGAACCGTGGTAAACGTAAAGTCATCCGTGACCGACCTGCGCTTGGGGACGTATTTACGCGCCTGGTGCAGCACGACGTTAAACATTACGCACGCGACTAACCAAGGTTAATCCCGAGTCCGTCCAGGTGAGTTAAACAGTGTCAGACAGGTAGAGTTACGTCACTGATGACACTGAGGGTGACCCTACCGCGTGTGTGTTGTGGGTGAGCTGGTTCAGTTGGTATGAGGTGTGAGTGAATGCGCGCGAACAGGTTGGGTCTCATTTTTATCGGGAAGCATCAGAGAGGAGCGCGCCAAACCACGTTTAGAAAAATATGTAGGCTATTTAAAGATTATTGTACTGTCAGGAAGCCATATTACCTCTATGAACCACACTGAAATATCGAAATTATTATTGGACATGTCCTCTTTAATTTGGCTTACATGGCATCCATTATAAAAACATATATACCCAAAAATGTGTTGCTTCCTTTGCCAAATATGCCAAAGGATGCACTTCAGTTCTTACCTGTAACTTACTATCTATGCCTGTAACTAAACCTTACGGTTGAGATTCAATTAAAGCGAAATGTCTGCCGAATAATTCAAAAGATGTAACATAACTACTTGTAACTTGGGGACACACTGTCAAAGTCATTAGACATTTTTAAAATGGAGAAATACTATGAATTGTATTCATTTTAAATGGGGTTCACAACGACTGCTCTGTTGTCAGTTCCTCATTTGACCACAGAGAGGCGCTGTTTTCATGTAAAAGCTTGTGTTATAGGCCTATTATTGTATATGCCTATTTTATGTGTAAATCAGATTAATATAAATCCTCCAGGCAATTTTTCTTTAATGAATTTGAACAATTCAGTAAATTATATTGAGGGACTTTACATTACATTTGTGTTTGAATATAATGTGATCTACAGATGGATAAATGTTCCACAGGCTCACAACATGTAAATACTGCTCCTAAATAAAATAAGTACTAATATATAAACATAGAAGGACAATGGTGAATATTTCACCATGTTTAGTAGCATACAAACTAAATAAATGAGTGTGTTTGTGCATCAAAATCAACACATTCAAACATAACACAAGATCTCTTTTTATAAATTAATTTTTATAATTTTCTCAAGTACAAAAACAAAAATCAGTACATAGTAAATAACAAATTAAAGTCATGCACGATGGCTTATCCCTTTTTTACGAGGCAACATATGAATTCATTTTCTTTAAAAAAGTGCAAGTGCGAAAATAAATTTAAATTTGCGTAAAGAAAATACATTCATTGTCTAAACTACAGCACAGAAAACAGCCGATACTACATCACTAAAGACAAACCCTAAATCTTCCTCAAAACAAAAAACTAAATTAAATATCAATGGAATAACACTTAAATCACATTATTGTAAATATCAGAGTGGCACATAAATATTTTCTGCTTTGGCTCGGGAACTTTGTAAGACATTGAAAAGTTTGGCACAATTGCAAAAACCTGAATGGTAAATGTATAAGACATTGTTGTAATGTACCTTCAGAGAGGGTAATGCTCAAAGGTCTGTTGGCGTTTACTGTGTGTTTTGTGCATGTAAACTGAAAAAACACACAGTCCTGAGTTGGTTCAATTTGTTCCAGTCCTATCAAAATAAAAGACTCTATACAAATCACCACAATAAGAGCTGAGTCAATGGTGGGACGCTGAGGCTCTCCACTTCAAGTCAAACGGAAGGAAATGCCCTGCGTTCCAAATCACATACTATTCCTTTTTCGTATACTACATACTAAAGCATGCTAGTTTCCATACTGCAAAAATGCATTTGGATGTAATAGGGCACCCTGGTATTTTTGGCATACTGCATTTAAATGACATTTATTGGGACATCCTAAATCTTTCTCTGGCATACTAAATAGTATAGAAGTATTGTTGGAACGCAGTTTATTTTTGGCGGAGAGTAGCAGTTGAAGGCACAGTTTGGCAGGTTCCTGTTCTCAGCTGTAGGGGGCGCTATCGAGCTGTGGAGCTGAAAAAACAACTTCTCTTTGTTCACTAGTCTTCGTCCTCTTCGTCACTGTGAAAAGCTGCTTCCTGTGAAAGAGAGGAACTTTAGAAATGTGTTTCATGAGGACGGTAGAACATTATCCAGCTGCATCCTCTGAGAAAGAGTGTGGCGTGGAAGTGGGTGTTAAGGAAATGACTTGAGAAATAAACAGCATGAGTTAAAAAAAAATCAAATAAAAAATAAAGTCTAGTCCTGTTTTTTTCAGTATAACTCCAATTCTTAAAATGTTGTGCAAAATGATAATACTAATATATATATATATATATATATATATATATATATATATATATATATATATATATATATATATATATATATATATATATATATATATATATATATATATATATATATATATAGAGAGAGAGAGAGAGAGAGAGAGAGAGAGAGAGAGAGAGAGAGAGAGAGAGAGAGAGAGAGAGAGAGAGAGAGAGAGAGAGAGAGAGAGAGAGAGAGAGAGAGAGAGAGAGAGAGAGAGAGAGAGAGAGAGAGAGAGAGAGAGAGAGAGAGAGAGAGAGAGAGAGAGAGAGAGAGAGAGAGAGAGAGAGAGAGAGAGAGAGAGAGAGAGAGAGAGAGAGAGAGAGAGAGAGAGAGAGAGAGAGAGAGAGAGAGAGAGAGAGAGAGTAACTATGCGTGTGACGTACATATCCTCCCTGCTCCTGGGCCCAGTGAGAGTAGTGGTTCTGCAGGTATCTCGCTCCGTGGCTCAACATGCGGCTCATGGGCAAAGTGTCGGCCGCCGAGAGACGACTGGTCACCTGACAGAGAAACACGTTCATTAAGTTTAGACAAAAGAGACATTAACAAAATAAAATCAAACCTCTATTTCACTTGTAATCATGAATATATAAAAGACAAAGTTGACTTTTTAAGGATCTCTACCCTAGTTTATTTCGTATATCCCTTTTTTTTTTACTGTATTTATGTAGCTTGAAGGCCAAATATCTAACTCTACACACACTTTTCTGATTGGCAAAAACTGTCAGGAAAACTATCAGGAATAGTCGAGAAAATTCTGAGTCAGGGAGAGCGCTAGAAAACTATTTACAGAGCCTAGGCGATGTATTAATAACAGATTTTTTTTTTCAGTGCACACACAGTACGGACAGCGAGCGGATTACAAAATATTTTGATTTATGCTGCAAATACAGAAAGTTTAAACCAACTGTGAACTTTCATTAGCACGGGACTAGAACAGGTTAGCGTTTGTGAATTGTTTACAGATCCACCATAGAGACATTTCCCCTTTAAACTTTTCATATCGTTTTATTTAAAGAACTGTTTGAGGTTTGAGGCCGATCAGTGCAACAGAACATACAGTATGTTTGTTACCACCGGACTAAATAACCCAACTGTATGTAAAGTAGATAAAACAACTCAACCTCGAGCAGCGACAACTATTACATGACACATCAATAACGTTATTTATTCTTAGGGTGTTTTTTTTTAATAAATCAGCCACAGGGGGTGAATATCTGCAAAACAAATACTAAATCAATATCTAATAATAATTCAACTAAGTAGCAATGGTGTTTTTTCAAATCATTTTATGTATAGCATTTTGACATGGTAATACTAGGAAAAATGTATCCAAGTTCTTATTTCAATGGTTTGTGAACAGCCTGAACAAACCATATGGATAATTAAATCGATACTTGCAGTTTGTGGCAGTTATCTAACGTGCTTTGAAACAAAATAACAAATCTTGTACTTCCCCATTTATAGTAAAAAGCAGGAAACCAACCAACGCAGGAATGAGGAAGTAACTCATCAGGATTTGCCAGTTTTTTTATAAAGGTTTTAATAACAGTCAGTGTGGTTACATGCAGACTCATAGTCGGGTAAATAAACAAATAACACCTCAACAGGGGCCTATTGCATAAAAGTGGAATAAAGACATCCAGGATGATTGATAAAGCCAGCCTTGACAAAGTCTAGCCTGGGCACTTTGGATTAGTCAGTTGCATAAACGCTAGGGCTGGCCCGAATACCATTTTTCAGGCTTCGAATATTCGTTGGTTTTTCCGAATATTCGTTCCAGAAAAACACACTATCAAAAACAACATTAAAAAAAAAAAAAAAAATATTAAATTTTTTTTTTTTTAATTTTTTTTTAAAAAAACGTTAATAATCCCTATATACTCCCTGGAACCGATTTTGACAGTATCTGCATATTTTGTTGAAGATTTACGCGCTCGGAGGTGAAGTAATGGATGCGCTATGACACTTAGTGATGTAATATCCTCCTAAATGAGCAATACTACTACTACTACTACTACTACTACTACAATATTACTAACTTTTATATCCAAATATAAAATTATTTGATGACATTATATTGCAGTACTAGCTTCTTGCAAAAAAAAATATTGAAAAAAAAAAAAAATATTGAAAAAAAAAAAGATTAAAAAAAAAAAAAAAAAAAAAAAAACGAAGCTCCGAATACTAATTTAAGCTCCGAATACTAATTTTCCGAACGAGTATTCGAATATTCGAATAATTCGGGCCAGCCCTAATAAACGCCAATCCAGGATGTAAAGGGGCTGCTTTGTCAAGCCAGGTGTAAGTAATTCTGTTAAGTGCCAGCCCACAGCTTTCAGAAGTAGACCCAAAGATCGAACACAGATTTACTGATGGAAAAATGGAAAAGACGGGCCATTTTCCCACAATGCCTTGCTAGTTTAAACCGTAAGTCAGGGGGCAGTTAATTTCATACAGGAGATGTATTCTCTGCCAACTGTTCTTGATGTCCCTGCATTGTTTTATGATAAAATAGTTGACAGTGAGCAGTCTGCAGGTGCATCTAAAAAATAGAATATCATGGAAAGTCCATTCAAAAAGTGAAACTTTCATAGATTCATTACACAAAGTGAAATATGTCAGGCCTTTTTTTTGGATGATTGATTGATCATGGAATAAAAAATCCAGTATCTCAAAATATTAGAATGTTACATACAACGAATCAGAAAAGGGATTTATAATACAGAAATGTCGACCTTCTGAAAAGTATGTTTATTCTAGATTAATTTCACTCCATGTGTAATGAATTTCTAGAATATATTTAAGTTTCACTTTTTGAATTCAATTACAGAAAAAAGGAATTTTTCATTGATATTGAATTTTGTTTCAGATGCACCTCGATATAGTGATAAGTACAAAGTGAATTTATTTGACCCACACTTGCAACGTCATCTGCCATCAATAATCAATTGTATAAATATAGCCTGCAATATTGAACATCAATTATTATAATTTATATCATTGCATCTTAATCTAATTATAATTAAGTTAATTATAAATGATTCAGGTTAAATAAATAAAAAAGAAGAACTATTTGACTAAATAACAATGCAGTCTTTTATGTGGTACCTTAAAACAGGCTAATGAAAATAAAGCAATACACAGAAGATCATGGAATAACTGTTAAACACCTTGATTTCAGATCGGAGTGACAGCTGACTGAGCCAATCAGGCAACAGAATAAGTTTATCCTTTACGTTTAGCCTGGTCGGGACCAGGCTAAACGTAAAGGATAAATCTCCATGGTAACTTCTGTCCCTCCGCTTTTATGCAACCGGATCATGGCTAATGCAAGCCAGGATAACCGAAATATCCTAGGTTAATCCCTTATCCTAGTTTTATGCAATAGGCCCCAGGACTTGTAAAATGCATGTAAACACCTTTATCCGATCTACTTCGCACACAAATCGGCACATTAACGGACAAGTGAAGTCAGATAAGAACACCTAGATAACCCGTTCATAGTCGGCATTCTATCGGCATGTATACAGGGATCGGATATCGGAGTTTGCGTTCTGCGCTTGCTCGAGAGTTCCCCGTCAGGGATTTCACAAGGAAGTGGAAGGAGACGACGTAAAAAAAAAATAGTAGTGTTGTTGCCGGAAAGGAACCAGACGTGGCTCTATAACCACTTGTTGAATGGGTTACAACGCCACCTAACGTAGCGGAGACAGCCATGCTCCGTCCATTTAACGAATATTTGAAAGTGACACGGTCCGTTCGAGTGCCTGAATCGGTGTATGTCTTAATCCTATCTAGTCCCATGGAAACGCACTGAGTGTCGTTCTCACCTCACAGGTGACAGCGATCTGTGTTTTGGGAGAAGCTTGCGGCCCGGGAGACTCCGGGTCGGTCCATAGTCCCATCCTCCTCAGCAGAGACTTTATCAAGTTCTCATAGAAGCCGTAGCTCCAGGAAATACCCAGGCCGATAATGGCCCTTTTCAGCGCCTGGGAAGAGACAAGAAGCAAGGAAATATGAGTTGGTGAAAGGATTTAAATAATATAGGAAACAGTCAAAAAATACAAAAAAAAAAACTTTACTAAAAACTGTTTAAAAATAATAAAATCTTATACAATTTAAAGTAATAGAAATAATAAATTGTTATAAAAACAAACAATAAAATAGATAAAATAGAGCAAAATAGTGATAAAACTAATAAATAGAGTAGGTATAAAGCATAGTTTTAGTTCACATTAAGGCGTCACATTAACAGATCAACTTTCAAACGTTCAGCCTGAAGTTGAAGGAAATCAGATATTTATGATGAAAGTGTTTTTAAAGTTTGAAGAGTAAAAGTTGGTTCTTACCTCGTCGTTGAGTCGGTCTCCAGACTCTCGCAGCAAAAGACCGATAACTTTCTCCACATCTAGACAATGAAACACGAGGTTATCAATCAACATACAAAATGAACCCACAGGAATTAATGGTTTAATGGAGTTAAGTGAACAAATCCTCCTGTAATAACATTCAGAAAGGTGCTTGGAGTGATTATGGAAAGTTCAGTTGATGTAAGTGCTTTATAAATTGAGATTTTTGGTTCAGAGTATTGAAAAAACAACAACTAATGTTGAGATAATGGCCGTTAAAGATTGGTTGTATAGGAGAGATATACAGACGCAAACAGACAAGGTTCAGTCAAATAAACACCTAAATGTTTACTTGTAAGACATGACCAGTGATTGTGTGTGTGCGTGTGTCTGTCTGTATAAACTGACCCTCTGGTGAGTCTGGTGAATCTGTCTCCAGGTCTGGAGGACTGAACGGGATTTCATCAGAGATTTCTGTCAGTCGATCGGCCACTTCCTCCAACACATCTTCCTCCTCCTCCTCCTCCTCCTCTTCTTCTACTAATCCGCTCTGTCCTACAAACACAACAATAAAAGGTTAGAGAGAAGAAGAAAACGTGCACACATTTGTACTAAATGTAAAAAAAAACAAGACTGGATAGAGTACACAGTAAATATGTATACAGTTTAAGAAATAGGAATTAAGACACACACACTTTGTATGGTTATACTTGTGAGGACATTCATTGACATGAGGCATTCCCTAGCCCCTTACCCACCATGAAAACTAAATGCCTAATCCCAACCCGATTCATACCTGAACCTTAAACCCTAGTGTTAACCCTCAAACAGCTCCTTTAAAGGCCTGTCCCAAAGTGAGAACAGGCCAAATGTCCTCTCTTTCCAAAAATGTCCTCACTCGTAAAAGGTCAAAAACTCGAACACACACACACACACACACAAGTTCCCTCTTGACTTTCTTTGCCGAACAAATACAACACGTCTCCTGATAAATCTCTCACTGACAAACTGTTACAGCAAAGTGACTCACAGAAGGTGAATTCCTCCAGGCGGCTATAAAAAGTGGGAGCAGCTCTTTGTCTGAACACAAAACAGGGACTTTTTTTATTTTTTTTATTTCTCCATATTGGCAAGAAAGGTAAAAAGTAACAAAGACAGACAGACTCGTTTGGGAGGTAACGGAAAAACGAGTTGAGGCCGAAACTAGATGATTGCTGTAAACAGGTTCTAATATGTTAGTGATGTAACGGTTAGTATCGTTTGTATTGATCAAACTGATGATTATTTTCTCAGATATTTTCCTTTTTTAATTGAGAAATTGTCTAAATAGTTTGTAATCCACCCCCTGTCTGTACTGCGTGTGCACTGAAAAAAAAATTAATACACCGCCTAGGCTCTGTAAACTGGTATGTAAACAAAAGGGGGCCCACCATAGCTTACAACATGCCCGTTCACAGAGTCTAGACTGTGTATTAACACTGGAGCTTTTCTTTCAGCACACACACAGTAAGGACAGGTAGCAGATCCTGAGGAGATATTCACTGATTTTGACAACAAGCGTTCTCCAGAATCACTGAATCACTTTTAAACGCTCAGATTTGAATATTTCTCACCACTCACCTAATTCACCAATTCTGTTGTCCGGATGGCCCCTGGTTGCCTCTGGATCTTCTTCTTCTTCTACCTTTTGAGGTCTGATGCAGCTCAGAATGCTCCGGAAATGTTTCAGTCCTTTTAGCCTTTTCTTACTTTTCTTACTCTTCTGTTGTACCTTTATTTCCGTTGAATGCGGCGTCACCGCTGTAGCCGCCCCGTTGCCGTGGGGAGGAGAAGAAACGACATCCGTATGTTTGGGTTTGGGTCGTCTCCTCTTAGTGTACGCCATGAGGATCCGGAACTCCACTGAGTCGTCCATGGTTACGTCACATTCCGAGGAGGTGCTTTTAGTTTTAGGTTCACAGGTCGCACTGTGGTTGGTGGAGATTGGGTCGTGGATTTCCACCTGACCGTTCGCCATTTTGCTGCTTTACTGTGGAGAGAATAAGAAATAATTATTATAACTTCTATTATTATTGTTTATTTGGTTCACTAGCTTTCAAATCAAAATCAAATCAGTTTTATTTGTATAGCCCAATATCACAAATAGACATTTGCCTCAGTGGGCTTCACATTCCATACAGTATGACACCCCTCTGCCCTTAGACCCTTAGCTCAGCTTTCTTCATCAGTCCAAACTGAACTTTGTTTTAGAGGAATACTGGATGGAACTTCTGTTAATGTTTTCAAACACACTTTCCCAATTCGCCAAATAATCAAAAACTCAATCCACATATTAAGTCAATAATAAAACTAAAATGTTTGGTTTAAGCCCTTCTTTAATATATAAGCTTACAAATGCATATAGGCCTGAATACAACTAGAAGTAGTACTTTGGATACAATAAGATCAAAGTTGCCCACTTATTATTTCAACCGGCTAGAATCGGGACTGTGTAGGACACAAGAAGATGAATCATGACATGTTACAATGTCAACGAGCATAAATAAATCATGAATAACTGTTTCGTTCAGATTATTTATTTAAGTTTGTCTATATTGTTGTTGTTTCCTACTGATAATCAACTAATTGTTACAGGCATAACTGATGTGTTTATAGTTTTTTTGTAAGTAAGCTCAAACTGTAGCCTACAGCTCTTTCATTTGAAAAACATATTATTTTCAATGGATGTACTCTGCACTTAGTAACCATGTGGGTGACAGGGTGGGTGGGAATGGGGTATTTATTAACCTTGTGAAAAATCAATATACCATATTTACAAAAATACTTATAGGCCCCTATTTCATACGTTTGACTTTGAGGCAGCCTACTTGCTTTTTACTGATGTATTTCTACTACTGTATGCACCAATATAACAAGGAATATTAACCTAATTTTATGATATATTAATCATCTTCTAGACACCTTAAACAGTGTTGAATAAGCATTGTTTATATCCTGTATTATCATTTTACCTTAAACCTGCAGTGTGTAGAATTTTGGGTTTTATTTCCTAGCAGATTTTGTAGAAAGTAATTATAATATCCATAAGTACATTTAATTTAGTGCATAATAGCTGAAAAAAATGTTTTGAATTATTTATTTTTCCCTTAGAAAGGGAAAAATAAATAATATGTCCATATTTCGGCATATTTTGGACCAAGGCCTAGTGCCGCCATCTTGAAAGTGTCACAGTTGGATTGTCATCAGGTGCATTGTTTAAAATGTATAATTGTTCTTGTCCTTGAAGGCCACTGTAGCTTCTGTTATTATTCGAAAGGGGTGGGGTTACCCAGGGAGCGTTGCATTCTAGAACTTTGTAGAACTTTCTTGATGATGTCATATTACACACTGCACCTTTAACTATCCATATGCATGTAATAATAATCAGTTTTACTTATTTGTAATTCTGCCACTGTCTCACCCATAGATAATATAGATAGTGTCGCCCTATGGCGGCGAGTTGAACGTACTACGCTGTGGTCAATATGGGTCATGTAGCTACAGGTAATCATTTAGCCAAAAGCCTCATACAAAACCTGTTAATTTACGGGAAACTAAATACAGCAAAGGAACTTAGAATACGAAGAGAAATAGTTAGCTAACATACATAAGACATGTTTACTCAAAAAAATAATGATTACAAGTTGTTTTAAAGACGGTTGCGGTTGGTGTTAAATACGCTTAAACTGTTAAAAAAGCTACATATGGAAAATACACCTTAAGTGGTTGTTTTTTGACTTTCTGTCAACTTCAAGACACTTGAAATGAAATTAAAACGAGGGAATTGTTACTTACGGTCCCGAACGATCCAAAAGCCACTGTAAAATCACTTATCTATCGACTAAAAAGCACTTCTTTACGGATCGCTGACTGTGAAAAGAGTTCCTTCCTACAGCTGTACATGTAGCCTATTTGTAGTAGAGGAGTGGTGTGCGTCATGACGTAGGACATACGTGATGACGCAAACTAAGAAACAGATCACGAAGGCCTTGCATGTGTACTTGTCGCCAGGTGTTTTTTCCTTGAAGAATCAGCAGATACCTTTAAATTATGGAGTTAAAATGTGAAAACAGAGACATATTTCTATAAAAAAAACATCAAACGTAATACGTTATATTATTTTTCGACTTTTAAACCAAAACAAACGACTTAAAAGTAAAAACTGAAAGTGAAACTCAGAATCAGTAGCCTAACAAAAGTTTCAACTTTATTTATTTATTCTGGAATGATCCAGGTCACTCAAATGATGTTACAGCTGTACAATTAGGCATTCTTTCTTATTATGCCCTTTTCAAATATGTTCACGTTTTTATTTTAATCACATTAACATTTTTAAAGTTATTATCCGTCAAAATCCTTAACAAAGGTCGGTACAATTTGGGATTTTCTTTTAGGTTACAGAAACTTCCAGAACTTCTTGTGTGTGTTAAATGATGGAAAATGAAACCCTGTTTTTGTTTCAGAATGACATGTAATAAAATAACCTTCTACCATCCAAATACTTTTATATTTGGCACTGTTGTGAAGACAAGAGAGAAAAAGGAGAACTGTGACAAATAGCTAAAAATAAGAAAAAAGGAAGTTTACATTCACACTGCCATTTAAAAGCACAGTTAAGATGATTAAACTATGTGCTTGGGCCTTCAAGGGGAATCTCCAGTGTTTCCTTGTATCTGAAATCATAGTTAACCGGCATTAGTTCTGACAGAATTCCTCCTATTTACAAGAAGTGAATCTGTATCTATCAAGAAATCGCTGACGAAGCAAAATACTGCTGAAGTGTCTGATTCAGTTGCAGTGAAGCAATCGTTTTAACATCATGATGACTCATCAGTCAGTCACGTTACTATGACAATAATAAACAGGAGGGCTCAGGTTACAGTCGGATATGTTTAGATGTTATGCAACAGTCAGTGACGAAGGGCTGGGAGGAAAAAAACTTCCCCTGTTTAAAAGGTCAAATGTTAAATATATAACTTGGGAAAACATAATATGCAACTTCTGGAAAGACCGTTTCAACCAGTAAAGGAGAAAGAAAGGAGAAGAAAAATGAAGGGTGTCAAAAATGGTCAATGATTAAGATGAAGATTCAAAAATATATCAGAAAAAAGTTAAAATGATCAAATTAAAAAAAACATAATCTTGATCTAAAAATCGATAAAAAGTCTAAATTTTAAAAAACAAATAGTCCAAAATCTTTGAGGAAAAAGTTAAAAAAAAATCGAGGACAAAAAAATTTAAGTTAGGCGATAGAAAGCCAAAAATGTGAGAAAAAAATTCATAATGTGAAAAAAGTAAAAAGTACGAGATAAAACTCAAAATATGAGACGAAAGGTTCAAGTTATGAGAATAAAATTTAAAAATATCAAATCAAAAATCAAAACCATCACAAAAAAAAAACTGTTTTACTCTTCTATCCGACTCAGTCTACGTGATGTAGATGAAAACGCTCCTGACTTGAGCCTCGTGACTTGCAGCTTTGTTTGTTTATGTAAATTAATCGCCGTAAAAACTAAAGAAATCCCCAACAGTGACTCAGCGACTTCTCAGCTGTGTGAGAAACGTCTCGCCGCCGTGAGACATTCAGGGGGATTTTCACTTTGTCTTTTGTTTAAAGGTGGAGTCAGTGATTCTGGAGAACGCTTGCTGCCAAAATCAGTGAATATCTCCTCACGATTCACTACCTGTCCATATTGTGTGTGCGCCATAGATAGTATATGAACAACACGATGTTTTTAACTTGTACGCACAGGTAGCGGATTATGAGGAGATATTTACTGATTTTGACCAAAAGTGATTTTGACAACAAGCGTTCTCCAGAATCACAGACTCCACCTTTAAATGTTAAACACCAAACCAAACTTATAACCACACAGAAGTTGTTTATCATGTGTTATATCACATTGAATATTAAATGTATGCTGAATCATATGAGGAACATGTGACAATTTAAACTGTTGTTACCGGCAACACAGTCACATACACTAAATTACCTCATATTAAAAAAACATCATAAGCTTCTTGCTTTACTTAGACACTTTGATTATAACCTATATTACACGCCCTGTGATAAATAACTCAATCATTTACTGAAATTAATTAATAATTAATCTGTGGCGTATTTTAGAATCGTAATATGAAAACTAGAGGCACCAACACATGTTTTAAATCAAAATTATGCAATTTTTTTAGCTTTTGGACCTAAATCATGAAAAATGTAGTTCCTTACAAAGGCAATTGATATATTTTAGGCTTAAAAAATAGTAACCCACACAGCTAAGTCACTGTAATGAGTAGATTTTCCCCCAAAATAATTCAAACAGGAAATAAGCACTGAGGCAGAAATACAGCGTCACATCTTCATTTGAACAAATTCATAAAATAAAACAACAAACTTCAAGTAATTCCATCTTCATCATCATCATCTTCATCATATTCATGAGCAGCAGCAGCAGCAGAAGAAAAATAACTTTACAAAAGCAAAAGAAAAAGCACATTTGAAACTCGGGTAGAACTCCATTTCAAACTGTAATAATTTAAGAGTTTAAACAACAATAATGCCTTTCGTCTTTTTATGCCATTACCAGAAAAATCAATGATGTTATAAAAAAATGCCATGCATAAATAAACGCAGATGAGACACACAGTTTAATACAAAGTCATTTTCCTACTCGATAGAAGGAGTGATAAGAAGCCTGTGTGTGTGTGTGTGTGTGTGTGTGTGTGTGTGTGTGTGTGTGTGTGTGTGTGTGTGTGTGTGTGTGTGTGTGTGTGTGTGTGTGTGTGTGTGTGTCTGTCATTCAGAGCTTAATAACACTTCATAAAAAAACGTCATCAACCGTTAAAATAAAATAAAAAAACAGACGGAAACTTAAAAAAAACTTAAGTAATGCATCTCTTGAATAATACTGTGAAGAACTGCAGAAGTTTAAAAACAAAATGGACACAATGTTCACTGCAGTTCTACAATGGCCACAAACCACTTTTAAAATGTTCCCACAAAGAATTCTTTATACATCAGTGTAGTTTACAACAGGTTTTTATATCAAAAGGACATCATGATACATGCACACAATGGAGAAAGTAACATAACGAAATAACTAGACAATCTTAAACCCAACCAGCACTGAAGTAAAAATTAACATTCGATACTCCGACGATGTTTAAAAACATTAATGTAATGTAGAAACCATTCAGAGAAATGCAGAAAAAAAAGACGTGATCTATTCATATTGCATTGAATATGGCTCAGATTTGTTATCTTTTTTTGATTATTCCTCTTGGATAAATGCTGCACACACACACACACACACAGACATACACACACACAGACTCACGCACAGACACATGCACATGGCGCGCGCACACACACACACACACACACACACACACACACACACACACACACACACACACACACACACAGACAAATGCACGCGGTGCGCACACACACACACGGCGCGCGCGCACACACACACACACACACACACACACACACACACACACACACACTTCTTTAGGTTTTGATATGGAATGGGTTTATTATCTCACACACACACACACACACACACACACACACAAACACACACACACACACACACACACACACACAGACGCACACACACACACAAAATAATAAATGAAAAAATTTGTTGCAGTTTCTAGTTTGTTTATATGCACTCGTTCTGGTTTGAAAAGGCGCCATAAAAATTTAAATAAAGTTGTTCGTTCTTTCTGTACTGACCAAACGTGAGAGAGTTCCAATTCGATATTCAGCTTCAAGCCGGGGAAACATAATGGATGAAACAGCATCATAACTTCCATACAAATTTGGGAGATTTGATGAAAATGTGAAAATAAAGCACATGGTAACATTAGTGGAATATATATATACGATGAAATGTCTTTGGCACAACAGGTATTCATGGGGGTAAAGTAAACAAACATATCAAGTTCTGAAATAAAAATTTGACGTTATTTTGATTATTTTCAAATGATTTCAAACTGCTTTAGAATGCTGCAGCAAACACACACAGAGAGAGAAAGTGACCAACATAAACGCTCTCTGTTCCCACGACGACGGCAGCTGCTCAAAGTGCACTTGCATCCTGAACCATTACAAGTCCTAGACAATCGATTTATCACTCAATCAATCAGTCAACCAATAAATAGAATATGAATAAATAAATACAAATAAATAGTCGAGCATTAAAATCACCTCCAAAAGTTCACTTCCTCTGGTTCGTCTGTGGAGTGTGTGTGTGTGTGTGTGTGACTGTGTGTGTGTGTGTGTGTGTGTGTGTGTGTGTGTGTGTGTGTGTGTGCCTCAGACAGCAGTCTCCAGGTCTTCCTTAGAGGTCGTGTGTCGTTTGGGATTCTTCAGGTAGGTGGTGAGCTCTGAGTCTCCGTCCGCTTGGTCCACTGCTGTCTTCCCCTGATGAACACACACACACACACACACACACACACACACACACACACACACACACACACACACACACACACACACACACACACACACACACACACACACACACACACACACACACACACACACACACACACACACACACACACACACACACACACACACACACACACACACACAAACACACACACAAAGCGTATTGATTCATCAGTTAATCTACGAGATATACAGAAAAAGTAATTTACAATTCCAGACAAGTTGTCATATGACAGAAAATTTAGATTGCTTGTTTTGTGAAAATAACAGTCCAAACCACAGAGGTTGAACCAATGACTTTAGGTCAATTTATCTTGAAATGTTACATCATTACTCTTGCTCTCCGTACCAGCTACTACTACTAAAGAAAAAAAGTCTGAAAACCCCCAAAATACACCAAAAGAAAGAGGATTTTTCTTTATTTTATATTTCTGTTTTGATTTATTTTCTCACGCTCTGGGGTTTCCATGTCTATACAGGGAAGTGAGGTTTAGTGACATCTTGTGAGCAAATAAACAAACAATAGAGACGTATAGAGTCAGCTGTAGATCTAAAACTGATACAGAGCTAACAGTAAATTCTTGTAAGATTCCTTAGACATGGCTGGGACTTTCCCTGTTGGAGACTTTACCACAATGCATTCCCTGCACACACACTTAGGATAGAGGTTATATCTAACACGCACACGCACACACGCACACACACACACACACACACAAAGGATACTTTTTTTCTTTTTTTTACAGGGACACATTCTCACAGAGTCGGGAAAAAAAAATGGAAACTTCTCTGGCAAACATTTACCAGTCATGCTGGTCTTGTGATATGACTCAGCTGGACTGACTGTAAAAGTGTGTGTGTGTGTGTGTGTGTGTGTGTGTGTGTGTGTGTGTGTGTGTGTGTGTGTGTGTGTGTGTCTGTGTGTGTGTGTGTGTGTGTGTGTTTACCTGGAAGTTTGTCTTGTCGAGCGACGCCCCGGCCTCCACCAGTAACCGACACACAGCGTGCTGCTTCTCTGAGGCGGCTTTGTGCAACGCAGTGTCCCCTCTACACACACACACACACACACACACACACACACACACACACACACACACACACACACACACACACACACACACACACACACACACACACACACACACACACACACACACACAGATGTCCTTTTGATTAGATAGTGTGAGAGCGAGCAAAATGTCACATAACATGGCAGGTTTTTAACTACTGATAGAAATCTCTGGAGCAATTGCCACAGTGACCTCAATCATAAATAAATAATGATCTGATCTGATTAAATTATCAAACCAGTTCTAAGAACTGTTAAAAAATGGCATTTAGACCGTTTTAAGGCCTTAAAGTCAGATCATTCAATCAAATTATATTTTTTTAACTTTTAAAGGAGGTGCGGAAATCCTGTGAAACATAAAAACTACAAAGTTAATCCTTTAGTAAAAGAATTATTTGAAAATAGCCGACATACCTCTCTCTGTCCGTCAAATCCAGCAGCACTTTAGAACCTGAAGACACAGAGGAAATATATTATATAAAAGCTTTGTTTATTGAAAATATACTACTACTGCAATCAAGGGCTGTTTCTTTATGGTCATGAATGTGACTTATCTGTATAAAGTGCAGCGTACAGAACCTTTTATTTCTTCCACAATATATTTATTGCCGTTTTGTCTTATTTCACATCACACACAAACAAACACCTGCACCATCACAACGAGGACACAAACCAAACAACCACCTCGAAAAGGAAAAAAATACTAAAGTAAAATACATACTAAATAAATGAGTGTACAGCACTTTTTTTTTTTCTAAGATATTTTTTGGGCATTTTTATGCTTTATTGATGTGCAGAGAGACAGAGGTGAAATGGGGCAGAGAGGGGAGTGACATGCAGAGAACGACCACAGGTGGGAATCGAACCCGGGTCTGCTGCTGGGCCCGGCCCGGGAGGAGGACGCCCTACCAACTGAGCTAAAGGCGCCCCCAGTGTACAGCACCTTTAATATCATTTCATACACATGCCCGTCCTCACCCTGTTGCAGTATGAAGCCGACCACGTCTGTGTGTCCGTGATGAGCTGCTTTATGTAACGATGAACATCCTCCAGAGTCTCTGACCAGCAAACTGACGCCTCGACGCGCACACTCCGACAGCTACACACACACACACACACACACACACACAGTCGTTTACACACTTTTGTATAATATTGAATGGTAAATGAACGATTACATAATGTCCATAAAACATGCTTCATAAAAAAGAACATAACATTTTCCTTCAGTGTACAGAGAAATGGCTTCATGGTTGCTTTGGGAAACGTAAAAAAAGAGCATTTATAGTTATATAGTAAGTTTGACTGTGTCCCTCAATAATGCAGAAAATGCTGTGTCACTGTCTGGGACTGAATGTGAAAGTTGTTTTAATGCTGAGTCACTATTTCTCTCATCAGCTGAGAAAAGAACGGATTTCCACGTCATAAACGGTGAGACAGACTGTGGTTTAGTTTAATTAACCTCAGTGTGTGTGTGTGTGTGTGTGTGTGTGTGTGTGTGTGTGTGTGTGTGTGTGTGTGTGTCTGTGTCTTTGTGTACGTGCATGTGTGGGTACTTGTACAACTATTTTTCTTGAGAACCAATTTGAATTTTAGACCTTAAGAGTGTCAACATTTTAAAAAAGTGAGAACATTTTGGCCGGTTCTCACTTAGATGTGATAGTTAGGCTTAGGGTAAGGGGCTAGGGGAATGCAATATGTCAATGAATGTCCTCACAAGTATATAGCCATACAAACGTGTGTCTGTGTGTGAGGTTGGACTTTACCATTGAAAGATCCCCTGTGCTTGCAGCCGTCAGCAGTGCTGTGAACACACACACACACACACACACACACACACACACACACACACACACACACACACACACACACAAAGACAGACAGATATCATCATTCTGGTTCATTTAGTTTTACCCATAGACTTATGTTTGTCTGTAAACATCTTCCTCTTTCTTAGAAATATCTCGCTGTCTGGATGACCAGGTATTTTTCTCACAGGATCCACCCCGTTACCTTTGTCTGTCTGCGTGCCAAACAGAAACATATAATAATATTCAAAGTGAAGCCATTGTCTTCACCAAAAAAGGGAGTTTTTTTGCAGGAATCTTTGTACTTTCTGTTTCACTTTGCTACTTATGTCCTGCCCGCTTGTGTTATAAAACCAGTAAAGGAGACAAAGGTCAAACTGATTTACCAGTAGCAGATAAGTTCATATCATAAAGATATCTTAAAATATTTTTTATTTCGTTTAGTATGACCCGTTAAACTGACAAGAGTTGCTAAACGACGTGCCTCTTCTCTTAACCAGGTTATCAGAGAGAAGACATGTACATTTGTGTTGGGAGTTAGAGTAAACAATAGCTCCATGTTTTATCTACTTGAACTCATCAAAAGGCCAAAGCACCAGTGACTGTGCGGTATCTCACTGAATATAAAACGACTGTAAAATGTATGTGAAAAATAACAACTCTGTAGTTAGAATCTTACAAGTAAAAACTTCCAATTGGTCTATTTGTTTTGCACGGAGGCAGGTAACAAAAGGTTGGTAAAACTAAACCCCAAGATGAAGCAAACTGGAAAACATGACGCAAGTAGTCAAGGTTGAGTAGAAAGTGACTCACAATATAAACAATGTGGAAGATGTGTTTGAGAAACGGTTGAACTTTAGATTCTGGGAATTATAACCACGCGATCAAAACGTATCAGAAGGACAGTAAACGCTTGTCCTTTCCTTTTTAAAATAGACAGACCATAATGGTTATGAATATGTGAACGTTTCCTGTAAGTCTGTGTGCGAAAGTGTATGTGGGTAAAGGGTAAGGTGATTTTTCATTTGTTTGTTTGCTTAATTCAAAAGTTTGATTATACATTTTCTTTATTATGAACTGTAAATGTGGATATTTTTATTATTTAAAGGTGCACTATGTACTGTAACTTTGGGTGTGTCAGAGAAGTGAACATTTTCTAAGGTGTATTCTCATAACTGAATAAGTTGTGCACCTTTAAGCAGTAACTTCAGAAGACATGTGTATGCTTCTAACATGCCTGTGTGTGCCACTCTACTGTATATGTGTGGTGTTGTTTGCTGTTGGTGAAACTGAAAGAGGTCAAACATTAGAAACATGTTGGGACATGTCAGGAGGATAAGTGAGCCGGAGAGTCCCTAGAATCACCGTGACAACAATGGAAACCAGCTGGCAGTAAACATCCGATCACTTCTCCAGAATAGGACTTTGAAGAATACTAAAGGAGCCATTGTTTCACGGGGAAAAAACTAAACTTACACCTGTTTTAAAATAGCTACAGAGTTCCTACGAGGGATGTTAATGGGAAAACCCCTGACTATTTCTAGCTGAAATGTGTAATGGTGTTGAAAGGAACTGAAAGATGTTTTAAAAAGTTCCCAAATTCCTATGAGGGATCGAAAGATTTTATTTAGGAAGTTGAAATACATATTATTATTATTATTATTATTATTATTATTATTATTATTATTATTATTATTATTATTATTATTATTATTATTATTATTATTATTATTATTATTATTATTATTATTATTATTAATACAAATTTAAAAGATGTTGATACTTTTATTTTTGTGGTTTTACACAAATTTACACACACATACTTATTATTCACTTTGACGTAGTGTTGTAGGTATTCTGGGACTAGACATAAATACAAGCGATCCAGCATCTTTCTTATATAAAGTGAAAATGCAACTTAATCACAAGGAAATGGCAAAATAATAGCTTTCTGAAGAATATAACAGGTTTGACATGTTTATGAGGCGCCCTACACTACAGCTACAAACCAGTTTTTATGCATTTTATAAATTGAAGTGTGTATTTTACCTTGTTCTTCTGATGTCAAAGGAGTCCTGGAAAAAGAAAATTTAGAAGAAATCAAAATACAACAGAAACAAAACATACTTTAATAATTGAATAATCATGACGTCATCAAATAAAAAAACATGTAGGTCATAAATAATATTGATTAAAAGGTATACAGGATATATGTCATTCTTTTATTCAATAATGACATAATTCATACGTGTAATAAATGTGTCTTACAGTGTACAAGTTTTCATAAATATTTTAAAAGAATCTGAACAGGTCTCTCTTAGACAATACATACGATTTAAAATACTTTGAAGCTTGGGATTAACCTGGTTAAATAAAGTGTTAACAATGAAATGTAGGGGGCGCCTTTAGCTCAGTTGGTAAGGCGTCCCCCTCCTGGGCCGGGCCCAGCAGCAGACCCGGGTTCGATTCCCGCCTGCGGTCGTTCTCTGCATGTCACTCCCCTCTCTGCCCCATTTCACCTGTCTCTCTGCACTATCAATAAAGCATAAAAATGCCCAAAAAATATCTTAAAAACAAAAAAAAAAAACAATGAAATGAAATGTAAAGCTTATTGTGGTGCCGTACCCTGCAGTGGGGTCCACCACCAGATCAGGCATCCCGGTGGACGGCCCCTGTCCCGTCGCGGGTCCTTCATGGTCCAGAATGAACACTTCATCCTGACAGATCTCTGTTACATAGTGCAGGTGCTCCTACAGACAGACACACAGACAGAGCATGAGGAGAGTGAATTCATAAGCAGACAAAACTTTTTTTTAAATCAAAATCAGGGAATTTAGGGCTGTACTTGTAATGGTTGGAGCATTGTGATAAGTAGTGTTTACCTGAGCCTTGTCTATGCGGTAGAAGCGATCAGCTGATGTGGCTGTAGAGAAGAGACATTCATGTCAACAGAGGGTAGTTGTAAAATATATGTAAGGACGGTCTGAGATTTGATATTGACTTTTACTGTTGCTTGGAGTTTACTTAACATGGCTTTTAACTGAGTTATTTGATTATCTATAATCTCATCTTATTTAAGTTTGACTGTCTTTACTGTTATGTGTTAAAGCGCTTTGTAACCATCCATAATCGATCAAGGATGATATGGAAATATTATGTCATAATTATCCTGACCAAAATCATTTTGAATCAAGATATTATCCCAATAATAAGAGTCACTTTACTTTATATGTATTTAAGAAAGAAATATGTCTATTGTATCACAGATAGACAATCAAAACATCCTATAGAATTATCTCTCTTTGTGGCTAGCCGAGCTTTCAGCCAATCAAAACAAAGTTTGATACTGTCGACAGCATTTTTTAAATCTTTATAACTTCCTCATTGGTCAGTATTAGTGTGTTGTGTTTCAGTGACTCACAGTCCAAGAAGCTCCAGTAAGGAGAGAGTCTACTGGAGGAACTGGTGCGGGGGAGGCCTCTGCTCTCATCCTGAACACAGACAGACAGACAGACAGACAGACAGACAGACAGACAGACAGACAGACAGACAGACAGACAGACAGACAGACAGACAGACAGACAGGCAGACAGACACACACACACATTGAATTTTAACTTCATCTCTAATAGTGTTAAAGTAGAAAGGTATACACAGGGGATTATTTGAATGGAGCGGATGCAAAGAGAGAGAAATCCACACAGAGAAAATAGTAATTTGATTATAATTATTGAGCAGTTGAAAAAATCAATAACAAGACGCAGGCAGTCAGGACAATGAAGCAAAGTAGTTTATATTGGTTTTCTTCCGTTCCCTCACCTGCTACTAATTATGATTATAACATTAGTTTAATTTGTGTGGTAACATGTGTATCAGTCTGTAAAACCTTCATCTCATATGTCTTTAGTGAGAATTCCTAATATTTAAAGGTGCAGTGTGTAATAACGTGTATTTTGGCGTCATCTAGTTGTGAAAAATGTAGATTGCAAAGCTCTGTGTCTACCCCTCCCGTTTGGAGAATTTACAGAAGCTACGGTGGCCTTCAAGGACAAGAAGCTAGTTCCTAAAGATGGCATCATCCACCACTGCAGAGATGTATTTTCATGTTTTATGGAACTGCCACCAATACTAAAAATATCTTAAATGTCCAAATGTAACAATGTAAAAAAAAATCTTTGAAATGAGATTTTAGATATGAAACAGACAACTTCTAAAGCCTGCATGAGTAATGTTAACCAAACTTCCCCTGCAGTAAAGACAGCTGAGAGCAGTGTACCTGATAGTGCACTCTGTGGCCAGTAGATGGCGCCTGGTGTAAGTCCTAGCAAGCACAGCACACAGGTTTCAAGGTTAACGCACACACAGAAGCATTAACAGCAAAAACTTCCATATAGATTCACTCAAATTAGTAGATATTTTAGAAAAGAGACACAGAGCAACAACACACACAACACAGCAATGCATTTCACACTGATGCTAGTTGATAATCCAACCATAAACAAACGCTGCCTTCCATCGTTCCTGCATTATAAATGAATGAATAAAATCTTGCCTCTTGTAATCGGTCGATATAGAGTCTGCATGTCTCCAGGTCACAGTCGCCCCTGACAACCACAATGCCCACCGGGATGGCTGTAATACATGGACAAACACTTCAGATTGTAATGCATTGCAAAAGCAAGTCAAAATGCATTAATTGTATTCTTAACAACTTGTGGGAGGCAAAACATAGGATTGTGAGACCAGACTTATTGTGTGTGAGCTTCACATTGGTTCTCTCCAGCAGACTAATATGGCCTTTCTCCAATTACTTTTGGGAGGAGTCCAGTTCCTGTCAGTTAATGGAAGGCAGCCCCTGATTGGTTCTTGTAGTTGTTGATATCAACATGGATCGACGTATAAGGCCGTGAGATATGGCTGGTCTCACAAGGCTAGATTGATGACTACATGAACCAATCAGAAGCTGCCTTCCACTATAGGGATGAACGTTAGGTCAGAACCCAGGGCGCTGATTGGCCTGGAATTTCTTTGACCGGGCTCCTCCCCACGGAAATCGAAGAAAGTCCAGTTTGATGTGCTTTACAAACAAGTACTGACATTTAAACACCTTGTAAGGTTGATTTGGTAAACATGTTGTCTTTGTGTCTTTGTGTGTGTGTGTGTGTGTGTGTGTTCATCTGCTTGTGTTTTGTATTCTAATATGGAATTGTATTTTGGGTCTGGTTTCTATATAAGCCTGTACAGGTCTCTGCCTCACCCACACATGTATTTTGTTTGTTACTACTACTACGTGATTTTTTTTATAGCGTTTGTCCGTCAAAATAAACTAAAACTAAACTAAACTAAACAGTTGCAACATAAGTAGCCTATTCGGTTTTTGGTCTCCACCACCTCCAAATATACAGTATATCTGACTTGGTGTAAAACATTGATAATATCCAGTGTGTAGTTGAGTATAGTATCACACACACAGAGCCTCACAGATGTCTCGTAGTCGCTCTTTGTCGTACTGCAGCCGGTCGTATTCCTGCAGACTGATCCTGTTCACACGCAGACGCAGGCGATCGGGCACCGCGTGAGGACTGGAAGAGACACACACACAATTCACACACACACACACACAGTGCAATGATACGGACAAACACACACATAAACACACATACACACACACACACTTCACATCACAAAACAGATCTGAGCTTTTGCAACATAATGACTTTTCTCCATCTCCAACCTTAGATGTCCACAATGTTCAAGTTACTAAGATGTTGTTACTACAACGTTTTCACAGTTAAGATAAAGTGCTGTGCGAGTCGACCCTGATTGTGTGTGTGAGTTTGAAACAGGCCCACACATTTTATAGTCAATGGTTGTGGGCATTGCAATAGTGTTAGCGAGGATGGAGCTTTATAAATGTAGAATATTGACTTCAGGACCAAGGTTTTTCATAATCAAAACTACACTGAGAAAACACTGTTGGTCACACAGCAACTGATGTCACATTTTACCCACAATCCCACAGCCTCAAAAGCTCAAAACCTTACCTGCAAAGGAACAGAAAGCGCCTTGCATTAAAGCTATAGTGCGTAACTTTTTTGTTACATTCAAGCCATCGCCAAACAAGTTGACACAAAGTTGATGAAGCCTATCAGCTCAACAAAACTCTCTGTATTTCTCAGTATGGCAGCATTTACAAACTGGTGTCGCCCCTGACACTGGTGCAGGAGCTCAGAAAAATCCCAAGAAATGTTTCAGTCGTTGATTCTACTGCTAAGAAATGAACCTGGACGTACAGCGGGCTTACCCCATGTAGATGCACCGACCGTGTTGTTGTTATAAGTTACGCACTATAGCTTTAAATGTATGATTTCCTCAGTCACACATTTCTATGGTGAAGGTGGGTGTGGGGTGGGGGGGGGGGTCATGTACGTCCAGTGAGAGTGTAGGAATAGTGCAGGTGTTATAAGAAGCAGCTCAGGGTTGAGTTGAAGGTAAAGGGACGACAACAGGAGAATCACTGAGACATGAAGCAACATTTAGACGTGAGAGGCTTCAGCATGCGCCAGTACTGTCTCTCTCTCTCACAGGACAAAACAACATTCAACACCATACAACACAACCTGGGTTCAACCAATACATTAGTGTCTGAAGTCCAACAGTGGAGCATTATTGTACAGACTGATGCTGCAAATAGAGCTCATTGCGTGTCGTTTTTTTGCATTTCAGTATATGATAAGAAATGCTAATTTATACATACTAAATGATTAATCAAAATAAATATTTGATCACTAAATTGATTCTAAAAATAACTGCCCCAAGGCTAAATATAATTTGTCACATAAATAAGTTATTGATGCAGTGAAGTCAACACTAGATAAAATGAATGGGTGTGAATATGTAAAGGGTTAGCTGAAGTCATTGTGCTGGACAAAGCCAAAGGTAAAAAGATGTCAGGGCAGATACAATACAGTGATGCAATAAAAAATGTGCAGTAAAGTAAATGATAGTAAAATACCCTTGATTAAGAGTTGGTTTCAACCGAACTGCATCTTATCCATTGTATCAGTGGTAAGAAACACGTCTATATCTCTTATACAATCAATATGTTCAAATCAAATATTGGTTGAACCCGGGTCAAATGATAACAGACACACACTTGCATACAAACAGTGACACACAAACAGTCACACACAGACACACAGTGAAACACACACACACACACACACACACACACACACACACACACACACACACACAGACAGAGGGCTGAGGCTGAGGTACTTACACAGAGAAGGAGTCTGGGGGAGCAGAGAGGCGGCGCAGATCAGCTGCACACACCTTCTGAATACTACCGTTGTACGCACACACACACACACACACACACACACACACACACACACACACACACACACACACACACACACACACACACACACACACACACACACACACACACAGAGGGGAGAGGAGGAACGAGGATAAGAGCAAAGAGAGGAAGAAGAATGGAGAGAAAAAAGAGAGGAGTAGGAGGAAAAAATATTAAATAATAAAAATTCCAGAAATATTTAGGAGAAAGAGAAGAGAAGAGAGGGACAGACAGAGAGAGAGAGAGAAGCCCAGAAGGTAAGTCAGACAAACACTGATAGCACAGAATACAGGAGCATTGCAGTAAGTCAGGCAGAGACAATAGTTACTGCAACTTCAGCAAGAAGTACTTCATTCTCTACTGTATCTCTCCCTTTCTGGTGCACACATTAAAAGGTGGAGTCAGTGATTCTGGAGAACGCTTGCTGTCAAAATAACTTTTTGGTCAAAATCTGTGAGTATCCCTCTTACAATCCCCTACCTGTCCGTACTGTGTGTGCGCTGAAAAAAAAAAAGATGTTAATACACAGCCTAGGCTCTGTAAACTCATGGTATGTAAACAAAGGGGGTCTGGTCCACCGTACCAAGCAACATGCCCGTTTACAGAGCTAAGTCTGTGTATTAACAATGGATTCATGAGGAGATATTCACCGATTTTGACAAAAGAGTGATTTCGTCAACAAGCGTTCTCCAGAATCACTGACTCCACCTTTAATTCTTAACACACAGTTGTAAGTGGAGCCACATATAGACAGAGATATACATGACAGATCATTAGTGATACAGGGGTCGAGGGAGTGTTAGTAGCCAAACAGCTTCACACAGTAACATTGGGGAAGAAATCAATAAACGCCTTCTTGTGTGTATGTCTTCTCAGCTAACACATCGGTCGAAGGGAGGGAAACCACACACACACACACACACACACACACACAGTATCTCCATGTCACTATGTTATCAGAGAGTGTGTGTGTGTTTTGACTAATGTGAGTGGACCTCAAACATATCGCTCCTTTTGATTGCGGGTTTGGTTAAGGGCTGAAGGGACATTTGATAGGAGAGAATGTCAGCTCTACTCCACTAAAACGGTTCTATGAGTCACTCACTCACTCAGTGCAACCCGTAGCTTTTTACAACACTGCTGCTGGCCTAGTTGTGTGTGTGTGTGTGTGTGTGTGTGTGTGTGTGTGTGTGTGTGTGTGTGTGTGTGTGGTGACTCACTCGTTGAGTAGGGGCACAGAGGTTCTTCTCTTGCTCTTCTGGACCATGTTGGCCTGATTTCTCAGAGAGATGCGAAGTGTAGAGGGAGCCAGTCGACAAGGCTCGCCATCCACCTGTATACACACGCACAAAACAAATTAATACAAATTAATTTATACCTATTAATACATTGAGTTTGGGGGATCCTAAATAGTCGACTATTTGTTTGAAGGAGCCTCATTTGACTGACAAAATTTGGAAATTTTGATAATTCTATTCTGGCAATTTGGGAGTTCTGTGCTGAATGTCTGATATTTCATGGAATTACTTGATTTCTACCAATAAATCATGAAACATTGTGAACTATTGTGGTTTCTATGTCAGCGTATTATACTGTTATTAAAAATGTGAAATTAACTCATGAGCTTTTAATCAGTCTCCTTAGTCGCAAGTCGCAATAAAATTAAAAAGTGCAATTGAGAATAAAAATGTGGATCTTTAAAAAAAAGCAGCATGTTGGTCAGTTACTTTGAATGTAAACCTCACATGGCAAAAATACTTTTAAGTGTGTAATGTCATTTTGATTTAAACAACCAAAAAAAGTTTTATGAATATTTTGTGGATTCTGTTTGTCTATTTGTACATGTCATACGTAAGAAGTAATGTTCTCTCTCTCGACATATGGGCCAGGAACTTGTAAGTCTATGACACCATAAATAAAACAACTTACTAACTAATTCATACCAGGAAAAATCACATGAATGAGTCCATTCAAAAAGCAGAAATGCTCAGCTAACACTTCAGTGGATTCTGCCCCAGTGACACAAATGACGGACGCATTCAATCACCCAACCCAACCCCGTCCGCTCTGACCTTTTCCTCTTAAAGAAAAATCATGCAAGTCATAATGGAACTGTTTTAGCTTTTTTACTTTATGTTTTCTGACGTGGACATAGCTGACATTCCTCCTGAGATGGAAAACTGTTGCCACTGGAGAGAAGCCCAGCTATTCTCAGCTCTGAACACATCGCAGAATAACTCTCAGTACATGAAAATATGCCGTCACGTTTTAAAATGGTGACGCACTGTAATACTCATGTATTATTTATAATGTGTTTATATTTAGTAACAGAGTTGAATGTTTTAAAGATTATTTTTTGGCATTTTTGGCTTTATTAGACAGTACAGAGTTGAAATAGGGAGACAGAGAGAGAGGGGGGATGACCTGCAGTAAAGGTCCACGGGTCGTATTCGAACCCGCGACCACTGCATTGAAGGCTGGAGCCAATATGGTACGCGCTCTATCCACTACGCCACCGCAGTGCCCAAGAGTTGAATGTTTTTAATGTCTCAGGCTCTGTGTTGTGGATGCAAGACAAAGATTTTCCATTGTTATTGTCCTATCAGCAGTCCTGAAATCTTTTTTTTTTAGTGTAGTTTTTTCCTAAAGGTGGAAAGGTAATATTTGCAAAAATCTACATGACATGTACACATTTTATACTCACTACACTTTGCAGACAGGTGAGTGTGAGTGTGTGTGAGTGTGAGTGTGAGTGTGAGTGTGAGTGTGTGTGTGTGTGTGTGTGTGTGTGTGTGTGTTTGTGTGTGTGTGTGTGTGTGTGCTCTCACCTGAACCGGTACAGTCTTGTATGTAGAAAGGACGACTTCTCTGCATTGGTGCAATCTCTCTCCGTGACCACCAACCTGTAGCGCCGCCTGGTGGAAGATGGGGTAATGAAGATCATTAAAATATAACACATTGCTTTTGTTTTATCCGCCATATTTTTTTTTTTTTACTGTATTTTATTTTATTTTGCCTCACCAGTGAAGCCATGGTGAAGCCAATGACCTCGATGCAGCCGTCGTCATGGCGCTGAGGTTCAAAGTCTCGGTGGTCGCCTGTGTTTCCCCACGGCATGGTGCCAGCACAGTACCTACACACACACATATTGTATATTGTATCATAAATCAAAAAATGTACAACACTAAAAAATTCAATTAATAACACATCTTTCTATGACTGAATGTTGTGCCTGCCATGTCACCACTTCAGGATGACACATGATCAGCTAACTGAGGTTAAATGGTAAATGGACTTGACTTATATAGCGCCTTCTAGCCGATTTTCTCAGCCCCAAAGCGCTTTACATATCTTACCACATTCACCCATTCATACACCGATGGCAGGTTAAAGACCCAGAGTATCAATTTCCACAAACAAATCCATAATATCGGTCTCATCTTCCACCATGATGATAGGGATTTCTTCCTCACCACAGGTAGTGAATTGGTTGTAAAATTCAGTATTCTAACCAGACAGACATATTGTAAAACACCAGCGAACAAAAGCTGAGAGATATGAAGCTCCTGTTCCTGCCTGAAGGAGCTACCAACCCATTTAAAGAAATATCATTAGTGTGGTATTCACTGGAGAGTCGTAGTGTCTCATCATTTTCCCTTATTGCTGGCTCAAGCCTTTTATACTCTGGAGATTAACACTGGAGAATAATTATGTTGCAAAGTGAAGCTGCTGTGATGCAAGATTAATTTCAGACTTGCTCCGACGATGAAGTAAAATTGTATCATATTGTATATATTCACGTAGAAAAAATTTGAACATGTTGATGCAAAATGTCAGACATAAAATATATCAGTTCAACTCAATATTTAGAGATGAAGAAATGTGAAGGGCAAGATGTTACATTATGATTCATTCATCTAGTCAATTGAATCACTTTTCAAACTGTGCGACTAACATTGTTCATGACTGATTCTGATGTTCTTTGTTTGTTTGTTGTTTTTTATATGTTTAACATTGTATTTTCTTTTTATTAATAATAAAACGCACGAAAAAGAGGGAACCAACCAAACTCTATAGTCAACATTTTGTTTATTTAGCTCTATACAGCCACATTGTGTCAAGTTTTTCTTTTATTTATTTCTTGACCCACCTGGGAATGTTTAGAAACACGATGCATTGAAACTTCAGCTCCTGGATCTTCTGGGTTAAGTCTGTACCATCGCACTGAGAGAGACACAGACAGAAGAGTGGAAATTATTTCAAATATTTCTTTTATTGAAAGCATTTGTGCATTTCTCTTGACATTTATACGCAATAAGGAACTGCTTCAATTTAAATTTTTAATTTTTTTACAGCCATAATATAAAAGGTAAAGAAGAGAGGGAAAAAAATACACAAAAAAGAGGCAAAAAGTATAAAAATAATTAAACTACCCATCTATCCAACCCTTAACCTAACCATGTGGAAATTATAAATAAATCCAGACAAAATGGGGTACATGCCCTTATAATACATTTTCTGATTTTATCTCTACAAAAACCCATTTTCAGATCCTTTACTTGCTTTGCTAATCAAGCTTCACTCTCACTTCTCTGTTTTCATTTGCAGTTTCAATGTTCTTGCTCGGTCTCGATCTTAAACTTTTTTTTTAAAGTCATACTGATCAAAGGTCAAAGATCAGACATTACACAAGACATTTCTGGTATTATTCTGATAGTGGTATATATGATAGAAAACTGAACATATTTGGGTTGGACCAAACAGATTTGTAAAACAAGTCATTTAAACATGTTTACTTAGAATTTGCAAATTACAGATTTTTTTTTTTTTTTTACTATTTTCTGACATTTTTAGATGATAAATCCAGAAATGTAACAGCATTTTATTATGAAAAATATATGTTGTGGCACTATTCCCTGTCTGTGAGGTCAGCGGTCAGCGGTCAGCCAGAGTGTAGAGGCATTTAGTAAGAATTCAATATGGTGGATGTTACAATAACAGTTGAAGGACGGTCCGTTTAATCACCACATGTCGACACGGAAACCGATACGGATAGAGAGAGGGAGAGAGAGAGACAAAGAGAGAGAGACAGAGAGATAGAGAGAGACAGAGAGAGGGAGAGAGAGAGACACAGAGAGGAAGGGAGGGAGAGAGAGACAGAGAGAGAGGGAGGGAGGGAGAGAGACAGAGAGAGAGAGGGAGTGAGAGAGAGAGAGGGAGAGAGAGAGGGAGAGAGACAGAGAGAGTGAAACAGAGAGAGAGAGAGAGCGTGTGTTCACACTCACCACCACTTTGACGTGCTTGGACAGATCCCTGGAGCTTCTCTGGAGGAAATCTGAGAACGCAGCCTGCAGAGACACACACACACACGCACACACACACACACACACACACACACACACACACACACACACACACACACACACACACACACACACACACACACACACACACACACACACACACACACACACACACACACACACAGTCACACAGAGTCACACACACGGACCCAATCAATCAGAATTACAGTTGATCGCATTGCATTGCCAATTAAAAAGAGATACAGTAACTCCCATTAATAAATTCATGCTTCATCTTCAACTATCACCCATCTGTCGTCCTCTACCAGATACACTGTAGGCTGTGCAGCTTCCAGAAAGTTACATTTAAGATTTCTCTAACACGTCTTAAAAACTTTAAAATTACTTGGTACTTTTACTTTAAAATAACTAGTGAGTGAAATGAAATGTGGCATTGCTGGAGGATAATATGACTTCTTATTGCATGCTACTCTATCGTAACCCCACTTCTCTTGCAGTTAGTAGATTGTCTATTTTTCCTTTTTTCATCTGATTTATAAAACCAAGTGGGACACTCACTCCTGCATAGAACATCTTGTTGCGGAAGCGACTGTTGAACTTTTCGGGGTTGGCCTCTGGAAAGACACAATCACAGAAAAGAGGGAGAATATTTTAAATTAAAAATCTCACAAAACGACACAGACTATAATAAGAAAAATCCAACTCATTTGTAACATGCATGAATGCCTGTGTGTGCATGGGAACGAGTCCTTTTTAATATTTTATTCTATCCCGCTCGGCTCCTTCAGTGAAGTAGGTTCACACAGTGCATTAACAGGGAAAGAGAAGGGCTTAATGGAATCTAAAGAGAGTTAACGTGGGGTGAGATGGTGAAATGGTGAACTGTATGAGAGAGAGAGAGAGAGAGAGAGAGAGAGAGAGAGAGAGAGAGACAGAGAGACAGAGGGGGAGAGAGAGAGAGAGAGAAAGAAAGAGAAACACACAGTAATAGATGTGACTGACCTCTGGACTCATGGAACTCCAGCGTGACGTGAGCGTCAAAGCCCAGGCTGAAGTAGTTGTTGAACACATTCAGAGGAAGCTGAGGACGCAGGGAAAAATATATTAAAGTGAGGGTATATGCATGACATGTATTCACATAGACAGCTTTGAGACACTTATGTATACTGTACAGTGCCTTTCAAAGGCTCTTCTTATGTCCATACATATAGTGGTTCTCATGTCAAAATATGCACGTTCTGGTCACTTGTTTATTTACACTGCAAATATTGTATCTGTCCCAATCACAAGGCCTTTTATTTAAAAGGTAAGGTGTTGATTTTCTAGACCAAGATAGACAGTCATGCAAAGTTCAATGGAGCCGTTCCATTTTAAAGATACAAATAATAATATAATATAATATAATATAATATAATATAATATAATATAATATAATATAATATAATATAATATAATATAATATAATATAATATAATATAATATAATATAATATAATATAATATAATATAATAAATGTTTTTACAAATCTTCAACTTATTTTTAAGGCCTAATCTTCAAGTTAAAGGGGAACCCTTATCGAAACCTCCAGCAAGGAAAGCCTGTACAGACTGACTAATGTATGAAGAAATTATTGTTTTCGCTAAATCCTCACGCTGGTAAATTCTTGAGACACTGGTAAAAATGGATTGTGTTTATGACCTTATGAGATGTTTAATGCCTTGTTACTTTATTAACTTGTGTATTTCCATAAGTATAATGTTTGCATGACTGTATAGGTAACCAACTGTTTGTCTCACTATTTTTTTGTCTCACACACACACACACACACTCACACACACACTATCCTCTGACCTTCTGCGTGCCGTCCTCTGGTTGTACGGCACTTTTCTCCACGTGAAGGTTCCACCGGTCCAGCTGCACCACAGACCCGTCTTCAACATGACACAGAACCTTAGACACCGGCTCATCTGTGTAACCCTGCAGGGAGAGAGATATATAGATGGTTAGACAGACAGACAGACAGACAGACAGACAGACAGACAGACAGACAGACAGACAGACAGACAGACAGACAGACAGACAGACAGACAGACAGACAGAGTGAATTTACATTTTATTGTGATCATTTTGATGAAAAAAGCACCAGAACATCTGCTTCTGAAACAACTTTTTAATATTCAACAACAATGTCTTCAAAATGGATATTTAAACAAATATTATTTCACTACCAGCAGGCAGCTCCAAGAGAAGAACACTTAATGCCATAAAAAGCTCCTAGAGTAGGCAGCGGACATTCCGGTGAAATTGTTTCGTTGTCGGGTGATTCAGTGGTTGAATTGAAGTGCACTTTTGATGTGGAATTAATTTAGTTGTGTTAATTTGTTGATGCTGAAACTAAAAGGTTAAAAAACATTTTAAAAAAAAGGAAAAATTAAGTGGAGTTATTCATTTAGGTAATTCTAGGGAAAACATGGACAGACAGACAGACAGACAGACAGACAGACAGACAGACAGACAGACAGACAGACAGACAGACAGACAGACAGACAGACAGACAGACAGACAGACAGATAGACAGATAGATAGATAGATAGATAGATAGATAGATAGATAGATAGATAGATAGATAGATAGATAGATAGATAGATAGATAGATACAGTAGATAGATAGATGGATAGATAGATAGATAGATAGATAGATAGATAGATAGATAGATAGATAGATAGATAGATAGATAGATAGATAGATAGATAGATAGATAGATAGATAGATAGATAGATAGATAGATAGACACACGCACGTACTCACCCACACACAAACGCACGCACGCACACACTAACACACACACACACACACACACACACACACACACACACACACACACACACACACACACACACACACAGCAGAGCTCACACAGCGAGTGACAGGCTTATTCACACTCACACAGAGCGAGGTAAGAGAGATGCAGCGGTGAGTAACACAATGGAGTGTCAGAGGAGAAGAGGACAGAAAGGATAGATGCTGTGTGTGTGTGTGTGTGTGTGTGTGTGTGTGTGTGTGTGTGTGTGTGTGTGTGTGTGTGTGTGTGTGTGTGTGTGTGTGCGCGCGTGTGTGCGTGCGTGTGTGTGTGTGTATGTGTGTGTGTGTGCGTGTGTGTGTGTGTGTGTGTGTGTGTATGTATCTGTGTGTATGTATCTGTGTGTGTTTAGTTGTGTATGTGTTAGTACATTTGTCAGCAGGAAGCCGGAAAGATATAAAAAAATACAATATGTACAACAAGTTTATCTGTAGCCATTCCACTTTGTCATTCAAATAATAATAAACCATGAGTACAGAATGATAGGAAGGGCAAAGAGATAGTGGATAAAAAGCCTGCAGTCAGACGCACAGCAGAGCCACTTATTACACTAATTGCAAACATGGTAGATATGAATTTTCTCTCTGCCCCATTTCTCTCTTCAAAGCCTCTATCTCTCTCTCTCTATCAGGGCTCTATCAGCATTGTTCTCCTGCTACGCCAAAGTCATTCTAGTGTCCTTGGGCCATCACCAGCACACAGCACATTCAAGGAAACTAAACTACATTATTATCTAAGATTTAGGGTTCATTCTTGCCCCCTTGCAAAATAAATGACGCCGATTATCTATGTTTATATGAATTATGAAATGGTTCTTTGTTAAACGAATGGGGAAAACGTTTGATATTATCAGGAGAAAATGTGCAAATGTGGAAAAAATATTTCAGGTTTTTAAATTTTAGAGTGTTTTATGATCAGCGCTATAAGTCACCATTTCTGGTCTACAGAAACGCATAATGGAAGAAAATGGCTAGTGGGTGCATGTAAGGGTCTATTGTTCTATGGTGCAGTGCAGTTATGCAATGTGTATCGTTGTATGTGTGTGTGTGTGTGTGTGTGTGTGTGTGTGTGTGTGTGTGTGTGTGTGTGTGTGTGTGTGTGTGTGTTTTCCGCTAGTTAAGCCATGATTTTGTGTTGTCCTTATATGGTTTTTACTGCATAAAAAAGTGACACAGAACAGACACAGGATACAATGAATTAAAAGGAACTCCTAGAACGTCAGCAGCGACTGCGTGTCATTCATGTCATACATGATATGTGTGTGTGTGTGTGTGTGTGTGTGTGTGTGTGTGTGTGTGTGTGTGTGTGTGTGTGTGTGTACTTGTCATCTCTACATGATGTGTTGGGCCTCAGAGAGGTCAGACAATGGCTAAATGTCAGAGTTCAGAGGATGAGATACACAGGAAGTACACTGTCGTAGACTTCCTGGAATGTGAGAGAGTTGTCGAAGAGAGAAATATATTCTATTTGAGTCAGTGTGCATAACCTTATGGGATATGTATTTACATATACATAGATATTTTCATTATTTTATATATTTCTTTAAGCCATAGCCTTGCCTTTTATTTTAGATCGCCTGTTAATGCTCATACAGTATATATAGTGTATGAATAGTAGTTTTATTACTTTAATGCCACTTTTATTTATTTATTTGTTTTTTTGTGTCTGAATGTCATTTTCCAGCTGCAATAACTCTACATAGATTATAACGCTCTCATCCAACTTTAATCTTGATGTAGATAAACAAACTGAATTCCAAGCCCTTAAACAGACACAAAAACAGACATTTGTGAATGAATGAAGTAGAAGGGAGGAGAGGCTGCTACAATTGAGTATGTATGGGCATGTATTGGGACATCCTAAATCTTTTTCTGGCATACTTAATAGTAGGGAAGTACGAGGATTGGAAGGCTAGGAGCTATAGCCCCTAGTGTAAGGAGCTATAGCAGGAGGAACTCACCCCGCCCCAGTTGAGCGTCCTGGCGAGGTCATTTCCTGTTCCCAGAGGAAGTACTGCCACCGGAGGTTTGGGGCTCATCTGCAGCTCGTCTAGAGTCGACAGGATCCACCCCACCTACACACGCACGCACACACACACACACACACACACACACACACACACACACACACACACACACACACACAGAATGTTTTTTTAAGTACTTTTTAACTGTTAATTGCATTTTTTTGCTGTTAGCTTTTTCATTGCTCATGAAGGTTATTATTATATTTAGCGTCTTTACCAATGCTTTTGTTATTTGCACTATCCTACAGGGATGCACGCACAAAATGTATAGAGATTTAGAATAGAAAATATGTAGTATAAATGATTATGCCACATTCACATGTGTATGTCAACTCTTTGATGACAAGACAAAAAATAATGTGTCAAATGAAATGAATGCATAAATAAAATTTAAAAACTAAGGTTATATATATAATAGGATCCCTTCAGTAATTCAAAAAAGAATGATTCATTTTTAAAATGTAGATATTGCTTATTTTTACTCTGTATTTAATATAGTCTTACCGTGCCGTCCCCTCCACAGGCAAGGATCCGTAGATTTGGCACTTTACGATACAACTCCAACCTGACCATTCAGAGAGGGAGAGAGCGAGAGAGAGACATACAGAGAGAGAGAGAGAGAGAGAGAGAGAGAGAGAGAGAGAGAGAGAGAGAGAGAGAGAGAGAGAGAGAGAGAGAGAGAGAGAGAGAGAGAGAGAGAGAGAGAGAGAGAGAGAGAGAGGCTGGATGTGAAATAAAAAAGTCTTTTCTCAGCATAAGGAAACTGCTGGTTGGTGTAAAGTGGCTGTAATTGCTCCTTTATGAAAGTGCTCTACACATGAGCAGCGTATCTGAATATAAAAGAGGATAATGACTACATTCACAGTGAGAAGACACAGCGATTTTACTCACAGGGGAAAATTGTTAATAATAATGTTATATGAAATCAAGACATAAGTACAAAATGACTAAAATCATCTTTAGAATCATCTCTATAAGTGATATTCCTATCACATTCATGAGTTGCTTTCTAGTTAAATACAGCAGTGTACAAACATCAGTCAGGCTATTCCAGGCTTGTTAAAGTGAACTGAAACTTGCCGCCCGAGTTGAATTTGCGTGTGTTCGCGTTGACTTTGTATGTAAAGTGACCGCCCCTCACGCCCCTAACGCGTTTGGTGTGGATGCACCATAACAGGAAGTGTACTCACGCTTCTCTCAGCCCTCCGTGCGACAGGTCAAAGACTTGTCGAGGGTTCAAGATCCACATGAACATCTGTAACACCTTGGCGCCCTATTGGAAGACACAGAGATACACATAAAACAAGGCTTTTACTAATATTAAACATTTGGTAAAAACACACATAGAATTGCAGGAAAAGTTTGAAATTCTAGGTGTTAACACTTGACTAGAATACATTAAAAGGTACAGTGTGTAATAACAGTGTACTTTGGTGTCAAATAGTGATGAGAATGTAGATCGCAACGCTCCCTTGCTAACCCCTCACGTTCAGAGAATTTACAGAAGCTACGGTGGCCTTCAAGGACAAGAATCTAGTTATCATCCACCACTGCCTCAAGTCTTTCCACAATATCAAGTGATGAGATGAAGATGTATTAAGTTATTTATTTTATGACCAAAATAATTTCAGCTGTAACTCAGGTTATGTGATAAAAGTACCTAATGCTATATGACCTATTTAAACGTTGTGTCATTAGCGTGTGGCAGATTTCAATAAGTCATGCACATGGATTTTAATAACTTAAGCCCTGTACAGTGGAGGTGTGAATTAATAAACGAGCATCAATTATTAAAATCTGATAATGTCATGATGCGAGATCATGTTGATATAAAGTAGTGTAACACTTCACTTGCACAAAATTGTTCAGAAGAAAGATTTTTTGCCACACATAAAATGAAGGGCCACACATGAGTAAACAAAATATATGTAGAAATAGATAGAGTAGCACTGAATGATACTTGTTGGAATAACCAGGGCGTATAGTTAAATACAAGTACATTCTCCCCCCAAAAATGTAAGTAGAAACTACACTACAGGAACTTCAAATGAAGATAACTTGGAGGTATTTCAAACAAATACAAAAATATATATTTAGTTTTTCTGACCTGGTTCCCGCCACTCTTGGGATTTACAAAGACCAGGATGGGCTTCATGAGAGGAGAGGGGAGGGGCTTCAACATGAACGGGCGCCATTTAGATTCCTGAAGAAAGAATGAGAGACGGACGGAGAGAGAAAAAAATAATTTTATGAAGATCATAATATATTAATAATAATAATATCTTTATTTATACAGCACCTTCAAAAACAATGGTTTACACAGTGCTTGACATAAAATGCATAGGAGCAAGTACATATCAAATAAATACATACTAATCAAAAAACACACATAAAATAAGATAAGCCTTATACAGGAGTAGATGATGAATATAACTATTTTGATTATCAAAAAAGACATTTATCAAACACTAATGCCAAACAATCACCTTATATCTGAGGTCTGTGGAAATTATAATGAATATTTCACTGTCTTTAAAAGATTTTAAACTCATGAAATAATAATATTAAAATTTCATCATTTTACAAAGTGCAGTGAAAGGGCAATACATATTTAACAAGTGAAAACAATGAAATATTTAGATCAAATAGTAAGAACAGGAACAAACTAAAATACTAAATACACATATACAGTACATACAGTATATACATGTATGTGCACAACAAGCCCATATGCAACGTTATATTTGTGTTCATTTAATTTTTTTTTAGTTACAAAAAAAACAAAAAAACAAGGGAAGTTAACAGTGTATATTTGTTGATACTACTTACACACTTAACTTTTGAGTGCTGGACTTCTATCAAGTATCAAGTATCAAGTCAACTTTATTGTCAATTCTTAAAATATGTAGACATACATAAGGATGCAAAAGGCGTTTGCGGAGCAATAGGAACAATAATAATAATAAAATAAAGTAGAATAAGACAAAGATAAAAAGTAATTACATTCTACTACTACTACATTCTGCTTGTGGTGTAGTATTTGTACAGTGTTGTAAAGTAAGCAATTAATGGATTGATGTACTTTTGCCACCGCGGCCGAGTATAAAGGTATATAGAGTTAAAGAGAGTGTTGTTGTGTCTCTGTCATG
>NC_137226.1:4223568-4238568 GCF_949987685.1 Ammodytes marinus
ATTATGACCAAGGTAATTGTCAAGTTTAGTAATGAGGTTTTAATCAGGATTGTGCACTCCAGATGGGCGTATTTTGGGTAAATTAAAGTACTTAAAGGTGCCCCGAGGAACTTTTAAATATTCCTGAAACAGTCTCATTTTTCCTCTGATGATCATATATTACATGTAACAGCAAACGAGCATCAGTGCAAAAAAAATGCTATTTTTATATATTTTTTCATAATGCCTTTGTCATGGGTATACGCTCACCCATGAAGTACAGTACAGTAACGTAGTAAAAACACTACTGCTTTTGTCCAAAGGGGGTGCAAGAATGAACACAAACTGAAAGTTCCTCGTAGCACCTTTAGTGAAAGAAGTGCTGACACTACACTGACTCAAAGGGTTATACCATCCCCAAAATGGAGAACTTGGTTTGTTTTAAAAAGCATATTTTAATTTCAGCTTAGAAAAAAGTAGCTTCATTTATGGTTTGAGTAACGTATGTTTAAATGCATTTATGTATTCAACCCCAAACACTTGCAATAAAATTCTGACAGCTCCATACTTGACATTTCACCTGAGTTAGACGAAATAGCATGTCAAAAAATAATTGATTTGTTTCATTTTAAGCTAACATGAAGCCTCTTAGCATTACTCACTCACTATGCTGGTGTGTAATCCCTGCTGTAGGCTACATTTCAACAGGTTAAGTAACATGGGCAGCCGTTCCGCTCACCTGTAGTTGAGAAGCCGGTGAAACCAGCGCACTTTTTTCACCCTCCTTCTCCGTCCTCCCTGCCTGCCTGTGCCTTCATGAATCATTATATAACACACGGATTCCCTCGTTAATTCTACTGCTAAGACACTTTACTGGAGAGGTAGGAAAAGCCCGGGAGTCACCTGGCAGTTTATTTCCCTACACACTCGCGCCACAGGTCAAGTAATTATGCCAATCAACGTCACGGGCAACCGGAGAACCTGACACTGGACATCTGAGCTATGCGCTGTGTTACAATGTGTGTGTGTGTGTGTGTGTGTGTGTGTGTGTGTGTGTGTGTGTGTGTGTGTGTGTGTGTGTGTGTTGTGTCTTTTGATTCGGTGAAGGGTTGAAGTTACGTAGGCAAAGGCGAAGAGTCACGATTCATCTTGAGATGAGACCTTGCTGTAGATCAGCCTTGAGAGTTGACATTAAAGGTTATGCGGTTATAGGTTGTGTGTGTGTGTGTGTGTGTGTGTGTGTGTGTGTGTGTGTGTGTGTGTGTGTGTGTGTGTGTGTGTGTGTGTGTGTGTGTGTGTGTGTGTGTGTGAGAGAGAGAGAGAGAGAGCAGTGGTGTCCAATGAACCATGACACTTGATCCACTGCGTCCTCAACTCTCCTTTGTTTCATTAAAAGCTATGACGGTAATAGACAAATATACTTGTGGAATAATAACCAGCGTCATAGTAACATACGCGTCATGAAAAAGCCATCAAATTACAGGAGATTAGAGTCAGACGTAATATTGATGACAGTGATATTGTGATGTAATAGAATAGAACACAGTGTTGCCTAGAAGTGGGCGACATAAGCACAACATTTTCATCCAAATGTAGCAGCATGCATTTTTTAGGAAATGTTCCATAAATCACCACTAGTAAGGTGCCGTTTTACTAGTAGTATATACTAAAGAAAGCACAACAAGCTGGGGTGGAGCTATGTTCTGTTTCCAATACACAACCAACACATATTTAAAAAGGTGCTCCGAGGAACTTTCAGTTTGTGTTCATTTTTGCACCCCCTTTGGACAAATAGCGGTAGTGTTTTTACTACGCCAGCTGATGTTCCTGGGTGAGCGTACCCCCTGACAAAGGCATTAAGAAAAACGATATATAAAAAATAGCATTCTTTGCACTGATGGTCTCTTTTGCTGTTACATGTAATTTATGATCATCAGAGGAAAAATTAGACAGTTTCAGAAATATTTAAAAGTTCCTTGTAGCACCTTTAAGCAAAATGCAGCCAGATGGGGGAGGAGGGGGGGACTGTCTAAACACACCACCACACATTCTAGTGGTGCATGAGCGATCATTGAGAGGGACTATTTCAGTGACTCTATACTTTGTTTTCTCAGGTAAACCCAGCATCAGTATGCCTTTAATGAGGAGTCATTAAGCCTATTTAGCTTCTAGTTTAATCACCTGGTAAGTACTATAGACAGTTCACCGCTGTAGTCCATGGTTACCGAGGATCTGTTTTTAGAAAAACTGCTGATGACAACACAAGAGCCATTCAACTTATAACTAAATCAGTATTTCTCCTCAACCTGACTTTTCATGTTGAATGTGTGTACATAATATCTTCTGAAAGCACAGTTTCATCCCGAAACACCATCACATTATCAATATTAAAAAATGCTTCCCTAAAATGAAAAAGGATTAAAGGGCATTTGAGGTAACATTCTAGTTCTATACACTCTTCTATTCGCTCCCTCTCTTCTCGCCTCCTCTCTCCACCTCCGTTCTCTTACAGGTGATTCTGTTTCTATTTCTGGAGCCTTACGTAAGGGAGAACCTGCCAAAGGCAACCTGACACACACACACACTGAACACACACGCGCACACACACACACGCACACACACTGAACACACACACGCGCACACACACACACACACACACACACACACACACACACACACACACACACACACACACACACACACACACACACACACACACACACACACACACACACACACACACACACACACACACACACTTTATCAACACTATTAAGGGAGGTATTTGAGAGGAATGTTTGTGCAGCACGGAGTTGGACTGATACGGAGACTTAGCAGCCCAAGAAGACTTTAAACACGTCTTTCCTTTAAGCCTTTTCATGCCGATGGGGAATTTAAATCTTGACAGTACATGGAAAAAGGGATTTAATATGTCTCCATGAGTGTCCTAAAATAGACTGATAGAGAAGCACTGGTGGTATTACTACACATTCTCACATATCAAGACATTTTGTTTTTTTTAGAGAGAAAGTGAGTCCTGAGTTTGCCCGGTGTGTATCAGGTTCCCAACTGAAAGAGTCCAATTTATGTTTCCATATATAGCCACACACATAGGACACATTATTTATTTTTGTATTAAATGGGAGAGTACAGGCTATTTCAACCAGGCAAAAAACTAGGGCAAAGCATTTTTCGAAACCAATTCAACACAATACAATAACAACAGCTCTATGCTACTTGCTCACCAGTAAAATACAGTTCTCAGCTCCGTCTGACAGCATGATTCGTAAGGCCTTCAGACCCCACTCTACTAAAGTGCACACAATGCAGTCACCAGCTGAAGTAAATACATAGCAACGCTGGTTTCACTGCCACCTCTGGATTATCCTGTAAACTCTGTACTGTATGTACTTTTGGGTTTTGATGTCACGAATGTTACTCGCGTGACGCACTTCATAAAATCTATCTAAATCCTATTTAAAGGTGGAGTCAGTGATTCTGGAGAACGCTGGTTGTCAAATTCACTTTTTCTCCAAATCAGTGAATATCTCCTCATGATGCATTACTTGCAGTGTGTGTGCGCTGCAAACAAAATCTGATGTTAATACACACTATAGCCTAGGCTCTGTAAATGGTTATGTAAAACAAAAGGGGGCCCACCGTAGCTAGCAACATGTCCGTTTACAGAGCCTAGGCTGTGTATTAACACTGGATTTTCTTTCATTCATTCACTGATTTTGAAAACAAGTATTGTCAAAATCTATGGTTGCTTATGTCATCAGTACAACCTCACAAACGCTTATTCTTCTCCACTTCTGTTTTCTTTATTTCTCTCTTTCTCCCTCTCTCTCTCTCTCTCTCTTTCTCCTTCTCTCTCTCTCTTTCTCTCTCTATGTGGGTCAGTGTGAAAGGCTCGCTCGTTGCCGCTGGTGACACAACATGCCCAGAGTGTGTACATATGCTTGTGTGTGTGTGTGTGTGTGTGTGTGTGTGTGTGTGTGTGTGTGTGTGCATGTATGTGTCAGAGAGACAGATAATATATGTGTATGTACAGCGCCTCAGGTAATGGTGTGTGTGTGATGGATAAAGGTTGTGACCGCCACATGCAAACACACTCACACACTCACTTAGACTGTGAGGAAGGAGAAGTCGGCCGTTCCTTCTTACAACAACAGGAAACACACACAAACAACGTTCACATACACATCCATACGTAAGGAATTATTTTCCCCTATAGCCTACTGTACATACAATTATTGAAACGCTGAGAAATTAATAAACATACAAGGAATTAAGTGACACGTCTTCAACTGGGAAGCAACAAAATACATTTGAAATAAAACACTCATATAAGCCTATTTTCATATGTAAACTTATTATTTTTACTCAGGCAGCTTGTGAGCATGTTAACACACACTTCTAGCACTTTGTAAATCACTGTTTTTAAAGGTGCTATATAAATACAGATATTATTATTACTGACTTGGTGATACCAGGCCAAAGACAATGGCATAATTCTGCATTTTTTGGACTTTTTATATAAAAATTTGGTCAGTCGGGCCTTAAAAAAAAACAGTATATTTTTTAAGGTCATCCTGATATCAATTTATGGGGTTTATTAAATCCAATATTCTGTATCAGCCCATCTTGATACTAATGCCTTAGATTTTTCTTTTTGTTATACTGACCCAGATACATTGGCCTACTGCGCAAGGCTTTTATACAGTCTCTCTGGACATACAATGTCATGGTGACACACTTTCTTAAGTACCACAAACAGCCTTGGTATTTCAGGACTGATATTTCTTGTTATTTAATGTGAGTCACCACTAGTACTTACTGACATACTGTAGCTGGTTCACATAAGGGACACACTTTAAGGGGCAATTTAAATGAAAGAAAAGTTAAATTAACTGAACTGGCCAATCAAAATAATGTGAACTCATGATAGATAGAATATGTTTTTATGTAAATTGTGTCTTATAGCATTTGTCAAGGTTTTGTTGTAGTATTTGTATATACAATTCAATAAATGGATCATTTGGGATGGGTTATTTTGCATAGAAAGAAGGGGAATCTTTTTCTATTTATTTCAAAAACTTGAGCAACACCCAGAAATACACACAGGAACATGTCCGCACACACATGCCACAACTGACAATAGCAGGAAGAAATCAACACCACACACACACGCACACACACATGCCGCGCGCAGACACACACACACACACACACACAGTGAGCTACAAACAGTGCTTCTTGTAGAGTGATTCTGCACAAAACTCTTTCTTATCTGCACACAATCGACAATAATCGCACGCAAACATTTCCCAGTTCCTCACTTTTTGGATTGGTCAGTGTGTGTGTGTGTGTGTGTGTGTGTGTGTGTGTGTGTGTGTGTGTGTGTGTGTCTACATGTGTGTATAACTGCAGGGTGTGAAAGGGTGTGGTTGTCATGGCAACCCCATTCTGTACTTCCTTCCCATGCAGTTTTTATCAGAGCATGCAGCATTCCTCTCTCTGTCTGTCTGTCTGTCTGACTCCCTCGCCCTTTGCAAAAAAATACCCTCTAATTGTGTGTGTGTGTGTGTGTGTGTGTGTGTGTGTGTGTGTGTGTGTGTGTGTGTGTGTGTGTAAACTATATGTGTATATGTGTGTGTATTCGTGTATTTATGTATGTGTGTGTCAGTTACCACTAAAAGCATATGTCTGCTTTAATATGTAGGTTTGTAGGTGTGGTATACAAACAGCCAGCCACCAGTTAGAATGCTTTTATCCAGCTCTTCTCCCACCATTATCTACCAAATCAATACACACCTGATGCTCCTGAAAGCCCTCTAACCGGCCCCACTGTCTCACTGCTACCAGCATCACACTAGGCACAACACTAGAGACTTTCCACATGGTCAATGTGTCAGATGAGATTTCTGGGAGGAAGGGAGACACATGTATTTGGGTGAGATTGTCAAACTATATGAGAATTTATTCTGCCTTTCTGTCAGTGCCTTGTGAGGTTTCCTAGATTCACTATTGATAAAATGTGTTGAAAACTGTTGATTTTTCACATGTCATTTAGCAGACGCATTTATCCAAAGCGACTTACAACTGGAGCACGCATTCATACACCGATAGCAGCAGCTACCACGCAGGGTGCAAGCTAACTATCAGGAGACATTTAGGGTTCAGTGTCTGTCTTGCCCAGTGACACTTGGACATGTGGCGGGGAGACGAGGGATCGAACCACCGACCCTGTAGTTGCGGGTTGATCACCCCACCCACTGAGCTACATTCCCCCTACATTTATTCATTTTTAAACTTATTCAAGTCGGAAGTCTGTCCTACATATGCAGCGTTGCATATTTGTCACTACTTTATCCAACTTTTTTTTTATAGTTCTAAATTTGGACTTGGCCATTTGACATGTGCAATCTTTGGCGACTCCTTGCAACATCATCATCCGCAGTGCAACTGTCAGTTCACTGCTGCAACTCTTCTGTGCAACATTCTGAAACTGATGTGATGTGTTGCTATTGCCCCTATCTCACTGGGCTACGACTGTTTGCGAACTGCATTTGCCAGGGAGTCTCTAAACTGTCTCCAAACATTTGTGGGGGTCTCAATTTCCTCACATGAGTCGCAGAGCCTCGCAGTCCTGTTGCTTGAATATTGAACATGTTCAAAACAAAATTGTGACAAATATACTCTCAAAGTAATCTCAGAGTTGTTGTGCTGTCTCCAACCCGTCTCCAACCCTTCGCAATTTGGTCTCCATGACTCAGGAAGTAGGAAAAATACGAGGGGGTTAGCAAACATCGGGCTATCGTCAGGCGAACGTCTGGCGATGCTTGGCCGAACAGCAGGAGACATGTATGCACGTTTCACAAGAATAATTATCCAAATTGAGTACTTCCAATATAAAAACGTTGCACATTGGGGACACTTTCAGATTTGAAAGGACAAGTTGTGAAGTGTAATTCAAACATAACAGTTGTTAACCAGTATGGACAAGAAGCATTGGTTCACAAAGGAATATATAAAAGATTGTCTGTAACCAGTTTCCAGTATTTCCGGGATATCAACTTGAATGATTCAGTCCACATTCTTCCCATTGTTTATTGATCAATAGTGGATCACTCAATCAATAATTGATGGCGTGTCAGTAAATAATGCAACGCTGGGAACTAAATCACGGACAAATTGAGGTTGATCGCTATTGTGTAAGTAATCTGTTTGTGTCTATCTAGGTTACACTTTAGAATAGTTGTTCTGTTTCAATAAATATTTTCTTGATAAATAAATGAATAAGAGAGCTACTTTATAGTCAACTTCTAATGTTGTATTGATATATTAAATATACGATAATACTCCTTTTCAAGCATGTCAATGCTGGTTCATTGAAAAATATGCTTTTTGTTTTTTCTTATTTGTGAACTAATTTGAAGAAATGAATTGTGTTTTTTTTTGTTCTGTTCTGTATTTTGATATGTCTGAAATAAATGTGTTCAATAAAAACAATTCTATTCAATATATTTCTATGTATAAACTGTTCCTGAGTTTGATTCTGTGTAAGCGGGGTTAGTTCTCCACTGTAATAAGTATAATATATTTAATTATAGTCTCTTGTTCTCTTCTCTGTGTCTGTGACAGTGTGTGGGTGTGTGAGAGCAGCTGCAGCCGGGGACTCTATCAATTCTTATTAGATCACATGTCTCCACACACACACACACACACACACACACACACACACACACACACACACACACACACACACACACACACACACACACACACACACACACACACACACACACACACACACACACACACACACACACACACACACACACACACACACACACACACACACACACACACACACACACACACACACACACACACACACTAGACATCAAATAGTTCTTGTGAATCTGGTGACCAATAACACAGACACGGAAAGACATGACAAAAAAGTTGTACAATAGAAATATTAAATACACACAAACAAAAGCTTTGTTTAAGAGGCACAAGTATGCACTGTAATTGGAATACTATTTAACCGTTTATTGACCTTTTGTAGGATAAAATGGGTTAATTCATGATGAAATTACTCTTTAGTTGCAACCCAAGATATAACCAGAATATAATGTAATAAAAATGGTAAGCTCTTTAACTGGAAAAATATCATGGTGTGTGTGTGTGTGTGTGTGTGTGTGTGTGTGTGTGTGTGTGTGTGTGTGTGTGTGTGTGTGTATCCGTTTGTGAGGCTGGATACAGGAAGCCTGACTCTTTCCCTTTTGACCTTCCTCCCTCTATTTATAAGCGTTCTCTCTCTCTCAATAACACGCATGTCAATTTACCCCTCAACTCTGCAATGCCCTTATTCTATCAATGTAGTAATTGTGGTTGTGCCCCACTTACTATATCCTATATGGTATATTTCATACACATGTGTACACTGTTTTACCAGTTAGTATGCACCAACGCCTGTCAATCTAACTGCAACCTTGGAAAGTTACAGCAAATAGTTTTTATTTATATAGTTTGCTCAGGTGTTACTGAACTGATGCGCCATTATTCACACTTTGGTTTTGAGCCATTTTAGAATGAATGCTAAAAAAATATACAAACCAAGTACCAAAATCTCTCAGAAGAAACAGCGGTGCACTTATGCATATTACATGTTGAATAAACAACTAAAACAATGGCAGCCTCTAAACTTGGAATGAAAAACCCACCTCCAGAAAAGGAGCCAGTAAGGTAGAGTGGAGTAGAGTCTGTGCCATAGTGGAAAGGCGCCAGTAGTGGAGCATTCAGCAGCCCAAGAGCCAGATATTATATTATACCTCAATAGGTGGTCGGGCCCAACAACGTAAAACACACATGTTCACCATATAGCCCATACGTGGGGTGGTAGGATGGCCAGGGTGGTAGGATGGCATAGAGGAAAGGTGGCCGACCAGGTAACCATGAGGTCTCTGGTTCGATCCCGGGCACTGGACAGGAGGGTGTTAGTAATAAAACTAGTGGTGGCTGGTATTACGTCTACAGTGCCAACCATCTCTACCGTTGTGTCCATGAGCAAGACACTTAACCCCAAATAACTGCTCCAGAGGCGCTGTACTATGGCTGACCCTGCGCTCTGACCGCCTCCGAAGTGGAAAACTTGAAAGGGGAAATATTAATTTCAATGTAACCATTGACTAATAAAGTAACTTGACTCAAAAGGTGATGTGTCAATGTTGTTTTAACTAGACATTTAAGGGTACATTTGAGTACACATTCTGAAATTGCAACAGAAGACGAAATGCAAAATGCAACAGACTGAGAGCCAGCCCAGACTGAGTAAACACTATGGAATCAGCACTCAGAGCACGTCTCTGTTGCATTTCCAATCTGTTTCTCTCTGGCATGACACAACAAAAACGCCCAAGAAGCAATCCATCTCTGTGTGTCTCTCCACATGTTCACGTAACTCCCTCCCTCCACCGCTCTGCCCTTCACATCACTCCCACTGTGGCCCACATTATGCTCTCCTGTGGGGGCTGATGAGAGAGGGGGGGGGAGAGAGAGAGATGGAGGGAGAGGGAGAGATAGATAGATAGATAGATGCAAAGGCCTTGGCCTCTTTCATCATCATCATCTGGATCAATACATGGATTGATTATTTGATTGCTGCTGTAACAGGTTTGTTACAGTCTGTCAGTTGATTTATTTGCAACTGTTAACAAAATAAGAGTTTAGTCGGTCTATATATTCAAATGACATTCAACTAGACATAGTATGTTGGTGGACATCACAGTTACATTAACCAACCAGATGCAATAGTTTACGTGTTTAGGCAAACATGCTAGTTCTCAACACAAGAAGCTTTTGAAGGAAAATTATAAAGGATAGGAATAAAATAATAAAATAGGGTGAAACAATAAGGAGATAATTACTTAAATATATTATATATACTATATACTTAATATAATTACTAAATTTAAAAAATATTAAAAATAATAAAAAACTGTGATAAAAACAGAACATTTTGAAAACTGATGTATGTTGTATTAACTGATATTTAAGAAGCGTACACTGCTTTGATATTACCAGTCTCTTATTTCACTCTCTCTCTCTCTCCGTCCGGCCGAGTCAGCAGAGAATCTTTTCCATAACTCCCACTCAGAAAGCCCACTCTGTTCTATAAGTAGGAGAGAGTGCACCGCTCACAACTAACAGTCATAGTGTTGAAGTGTCAACTCAACATAATGCTCACACACACACACACACACACACACACACACACACACACACACACACACACATACACACAGTACAGTTTGACAGTTTGTAAAAAGGAGGAGAGTAAAAATGAATAAATTATTAACTAGATGGTTAGAGCAAAATTTCCCAAAGGCGTACAGTGAAATATTGTTGTAGAAAGGAAGATAAAAAGTTAAGGCCTCCAGTCCAAATGTCTTTTTATTTATTTTTACCTTTATTTATACAGGTAAATCCCATTGAGACCGGAGACTCTTTTTCATTCCCATGTTACCATTCACACACCGATAGCAGGTTAACTATCGGGAGAAATTTGGGGTTTCAGTGTCTTGCGCAGGGACACTTGGACATGATGGCGGGGAGACGGGGGATCGAATCACCGACCCTGTAGTTGAGTGGTCGACTGCCCTACACACTTTCACCACAGCCGTCTTAAAGTTGAAACAACACGTCCTTCCCAGAGGCAGTTGAGAGGCATCTAATATTAACCTGGATATTCATTTAATATTAAAGTGGCTATAAATGTATAATGAGCAGTTTGTTGTACTTGCTTCAATACAGCGGTGTAATAGCCAGGTAATGTTCCACAGTCTTATCGATTCCCCGGGCCCCAAAGGGAGACATTAGAGTCTGAAATACAGATAAAAAAAAAACATTCTACACTCTCTAAATGGACTGCCAATAAAACACACACCAGGAGAGTTTACTGCAAACTGAGGAATCAGGACAAAGTAAATAAATGAGGTATCGATTTCACAGGGAATAAAACGCTGAAGAGTTTCATCACACCTTTTATAACACAATGGCAGGACACTGACTGGATTTCTCACTGGTGATACTATATTCTGTTGTATTGACCGCGGAAAAGCTGTGTTAAGTTAAGATCCACTGTCAAAGCAGGACTTATAGAGGAGTATTTTGTACCTTTCGACGATGGTGTCATAAAAACAATATAGTTTATGTCCATAGGGAGCGCTACAATCAATTAAAACTGAAAATTCCTCGTAGCAACTTTAAGTTAAAATCTGAATATTTCTTCCACCACTGTTGTTTGATCCAATACTTGGCCTATAGTGTTACTTACGAATACCTCAACAAAAGCTCCATCTATTTATTTTTAATCTGCCTTTTAAAAGGTGCGTTAGATCTCTCTACAGGCTGTCTATCAAGTTGTACTGATGTCCTTAGGTAATAAGTAAGGTAATAACACTGTGTGTGTGTTCTGCTCTGCAATTAGTTTAACCATGTCATGGACTGCAGCAGTAACATAGCAGTGATACAACCCATGCTCTCCCTCGCTCTTACATCTTCCTCTGACACCTACATAATTACATGGTGTGTCAGCGTGTGTGTGTGTGTGTGTGTGTTTAATGTGGGGGAGGCACCAGATTTGCGCATCTGAATCTGACCTTTGCTGCCTAGAATAGACTCACGCAGAGAATAAACGAAACAGATCGAGACGGGAGAGAAAAATCGAAACTCTAAAATTTTGAAAGTACAAATGATAGAAAAAGTGAGTTTGTTTAAAACAAGTTAAGTGTAGTGTCTCTCTAACCTCAGGCTACAGCTGCCTACTAAAATTAATTATTTACTAACGACTCATCTGACCTGAGCAATTAGTGCACACAAACACACACACACACACACACACACACACACACACACACACACACACACACACACACACACACACACACACACACACACACACACACACACACACACACACACAGAGAGCAAGATGAAGATGCTGTCTCACTAATTATAGCGTGTCTCTCTGCAGCTGAGGTCTGCTAGGTTGAGAGTGGGTTGGTGGTGTGTGTGTGTGTGTGTGTGTGTGTGTGTGGGCGAGCTAGTATGTGTGTGCATTGCAACTGTTGAGTCAGTATCAAAATGGAAAGCAGCAACCAAAGATCTTTACAGGGTGGTAAAAGAAGAATTTATAAAAGAAGAGGTATTATATAAATTCGCATTACAGTGTGTGTGGTGTGTGTGTGTGTGTGTGTGTGTGTGTGTGTGTGTGTGTGTGTGTGTGTGTGTGTGTGTGTGTGTGTGTGTGTGTGTGTGTGTGTGTGAGAGAGAGAGAGAGAGAGAGAGAGAGAAAGTGAGTGTGTGAGTCTATGCAGGTAGGATTAGGGAGCACTGATCATCTCTTAGCGCTCAGATAGATGAGTCCCCCGCTCAAACTCAAAGCTCTCTCTCTCACACACACACACACACACACACACACACACACACACACACACACACACACACACGCACCCTTACAAGAGGTTGGGGTTAATCCTTGCAGGTCATACATGTTTACAATCATGGCTGGTTTGTGCATATTCAGATAGACGAGATAGATGGGGAGGCAGTTGTACCATGACAGAAATACTACAATAATGTGTATATTCAGGAGTATGTTATATTCAAAAGAAAACATTTTGACATCATGAAAAGCAGACACAATTAAAAGCTAAATTCTCTGCTGGACATGTTGCAGCTAGCAGAGCAGCTGGCCGCGAGCTCCACCAAATTAGTCAGCGTGACCTAGTTGGCAACAGAGCAAAAGATCTCTCTCTCATCCATCATCTAAAAAGCTTTGAAATGCATTTAAAAAATATGATTACACCAGACAATAAAGGGATGAGAATAATAGATAACAAACATGTTTATATAATACTGCCCTTTTGTATGTCCCAAAAAAAGTGAATAAATTGGATCAGATGTTAGAAAAAAAATCAGAGGTAGATCATGGTTGGTGATTCATATTGAGGAGGCATTTTGAAATATATCGTTTCCTACGGTTACCTGTGGTTCATGTCTAAAATAAAAATGGATTTTCTATTACGGGAGGATTAGAAGACCTTAAAAAATTATTGAAAAATGGTAAGAAATCCTTTCAACTTATATTAACTGAGTATTTTGAGTACCGCTGGTAAATGTATAAAGGTATGATATTACAAGGAGCATATGAGCATAGTTAATTACCAGATTGGAGCTGAAACTATGTATTTACATTATCAATTAATTGATCATTTGGTCAACTAAATTTAGGAAATTAATAATGAGAAAATGTCATGAAATTGCCCATAATCTAAATATACTGAATTAAATATCATATCAAAAACAGAAAAGCAGCCCATCCTATGCCTATCTTGTATCCATAGTTACTCTGCTGTACATTCTGCAGAGCTAGAGAGAGAGAGAGAGTGACAGAGAGACAGAGAGAGATAGAGATAGAGAGACAGACAGACAGAGAGAGAGACACAGAGAGAGAGAGAGAGAGACAGGGAGAGAGAGAGAGACACGGAGAGAGAGAGACAGACAGAGGTGATGATGGAGTCAGTGTCACCTCAGCGGTCGCCACCACAGGTTCATTATCAACCGGGACGGGACAGATGGGCGAGAGAGAGAGAGGAGAGAGAGAGATGGAAAGAGAGAGAGAGGGAGAGAGAGAGAGGGGAGGGAGAGCGAGAGAGATGGAAAGAGAGAGAGGGAGAGAGAGGGAGAGAGAGAGAGAGGGGAGAGAGAGAGATGGAAAGAGAGAGAGGGAGAGAGGGAGAGAGAGAGAGGGGGGAGGGAGAGAGAGGGACAGAGAGAGAGAGAGGAGGTGATACTTGGCCACTGATAAGAGTGACACCTTTTGTGTTGTGTTTCATGACATTGACACAGTTATGTAGACAGTGTAGTACAGTGCTTCCTGCTTAGCAGTTTGGTCGTCCGGTCACAGAAAGTGACGTTTACAGAAAATGTTCCTTTAAGTTTGTTTTTTTTCATTTTCAAGCTTTATTTGATAGTGTGGAGAGACAGAGTTGAAATGTCGAGAGAGGGGGGATGACATGCAGTAAAGGTCCACGGGTCGGATTCAAACCTGCAACAACTGTGATGAGGCCTGAGCCAACATAGTATGCACTCTACCCACTACGCCACGGAGCGCCCCACTTTTCCCTTCTGTTTAAAGTAAAATTCTGTCCACACACTACACTCATTTGACAAAATAGTGCTAAAAAGTATAGTAATAGTCGGGATAGTAGGCTAAAAATAATGTCCTGGTCGACGACGATATGTGACATTATGAGCATGAGTTTTGAGATGATAAAAGTAGAGGCAAAAGTTTGTTTTTAAGAGCGATTTAGAAGAGATCAAACCGGGGAACTCCAATTGTGTGATTATCTCACTAACAGTAATCGAGCCCTATTCACTCAGTCACTCAATTAGCCATTCAATCAATGATTCAGCTAGCTGTCCATCCAGCTACACACACACACACACACACACACACACACACACACACACACACACACACACACACACACACACACACACACACACACACACACACACACACACAAACAAACACAGACACAGAGTTACACACAGTTCGAGTGTCCATTCTCTACAGCTTTGAATGTCAGCACTATAGTGTTAACCGTTTCTTAATCAGAATAACCTTTAAAGCGTCTGGAATTGTCTAAAATAGTAAAAATCCATATAAAGTATGATATCAGATATGTGTCTCAATTATCTGATTGAAAATAAATGTTCATAAATATTATAAAACTTAGTTAAAGGGACACTGTGTAACATTTTAAGTAATTTATTAGCTAAAATCGCTAAAAATTTCTGTAAAGTTCATCAAACTAAAATTATAATATCTTTAATTTGGATTGATAAATATGCCTTTAACTCTTTTCAGATGCTTTACTATGATGATGCAACTAACTCCCAGATTCTGTGGATGTGGGTTTACAGGGGCTTTATAAGGAAACT
>NC_137226.1:4243568-4273568 GCF_949987685.1 Ammodytes marinus
TGGAGAGCCGACGCTATTGTATTGTATTGTGAGGCAGAGCTCGCTAAGACAATTACAGCAAGCAGCGTGGCATTACAGAGGTTTCTAAATCTGAAATAGCTCTTTCCTTTTAGGCTGCTCCTGTGCTGACCCACGTAAAATGTTTATTTAAAAAGAACTGAAAACAACTCGGATCCCTGGGCTCTAAAAATGAAAGAATGCATTTAAGGCGAGACACAGCAGGTGAATAGGGTAAGAAATGTTAACTCATATCCTGAAATGTTGCCAGAATACATGTTAAGGGAGCAAATTAGCCAAAAAATCTCAAAATTGACCAGTGCTTGGAAAATTATTATTTTTGCCTACAGTGTCTTGCCAAACCAAATGTAAGTGTACCTATGACATCTAAAACACGCAATATTAATGAACCCACTTTAAAAGTTAAACAAAATCAAACTCATAAATAGTATTCGGCGTGAAGAAAAATCACTAGACTTTGGTTGTTAAAAATATATCCAGGACCTCAAATGACTTTCTTTCTTCTGCTGGGGGACAGCCAATCGGAGGTCATTCACATTATCAAGCGGGCTGTGTTATTTTTAGAACCAGTTAACTTGAATTGCTCCTCTCCACCTAATGTGTCCCTTCTCCGCCGGGTGTTACAGTGATTGTCGTATACTGCGTCACCGCCGATCCGTCACTTTACCGTCCTGTCATCATTTTGTCTTCCGCTTCATTTGCGCTATCGCTTCTTGTCCATATATCTTGAGTCGTGACAAGCGTTTGACTTTGTCTCTTACACATTTGCCCTTGACTATTTATTCCTTTACCTTATCAGAGTTAACATTAGCCTGAATCCATACTTGCACTACCCATCCTGTTTGATATGTTCCATGTGCGATTATACTCGTATTCATAATGTTGTGTGTGCCCTTATAGTGAGGACATGTTGGCTTGGTTTTAACTTCTGGACAGGGCTTTAAAGGAGCTGTTTAAGGGTTAATACTAGGTTTTAATGTTCAGGTATGAATTGGTTGGTGTTGGGGTTAGGAATGTAGTTTGATGGTGAGGGTTAGAGTAAGTGGCTAGGTACTGCATTATGTCAATTAATTTCTTCACAAGTACAGCCATAAAAACGTTTGTGTGCTGTGCATGTGTGTGCCTGCATGTGCTTGTGCATGTGTTTGTGTGTGTGCGTATGTTCATTCATGTGTGTGTGTGTGTGTGTGTGTGTGTGTGTGTGTGTGTGTGTGTGTGTGTGTGTGTGTGTGTGTGTGTGTGTGTGTGTGTGTGTGTGTGTGTGTGTGTGTGTGTGTGTGTGTGTGTGCGCGCGCGTGTGCGTTCGTTCGTTTATGTGTGTGTGTGTGAGTGTGTGTGTTGTAGAGCAAAACAAAGTACTAACATCATTCTACAATACAACTGCCTATTTACTGCACACATATCTTGAACCTGAATCCTTCTTCTTTACTCCCTCTGTGTCTCTGTGTCTCTGTTCGGTGCTCATTAAAAACTGGAAAGAGATTTATTTATTTTTTCACATCATGGCGAGTGAATGCGTCGTCCCTTTGATCAGAGTTTACTGCTGCAGGTGGTGCACAGCGGGATCAACATGAGATACATCCACACTCTTCTTCTGTTTCTGCCCTTTCTCCCTCATGTGCTGCCCAATCTTTATTTCAAAGCCATGAAGAAGAAATGGAATGAAACCCCCCCAGAGTATATTTGATTGGACTGTGTGTGCTGTGCTGCTGTGACAAATTTGTATTGTTGTGATCCGTCTGTGTGTTTGTAAATGGGGCTGTAAATAGTGGAGGGATAATGTTACAACATCCTGTCCTGTGGCAGTTTGTTTCTGAATGCGTTTCCCACGAGAGCCATGGCGAAATCTCACCACAAGATAAGCTGTGTGGTGCAACAAAGCTTTGTAATATTTTTTCTTTCGTCTTTAGCAAACGGGTCATGACATGTTGGTATTTGTACCAGCATAGTCAGAGGCGAGGGAAGTTTTTAGTTTGTTAGTTAGATTGTCGGTTAGAGGCTCTACACTGTGGTTCAGGTAGTTAATAAAGGTGGAGAAAGCTTCTTGTCAAAATCACGTTTTGTCAAAATCAGTGAATATCTCCTCACAATCTGTTGGTGTCCGTACTGGGTGTGCGCTGAAAGAAATCCAGTTTTAATACACAGTCTACCGTACTGTGTGTGCGCTAGAAAAAATCTGGTGTTTATATACAACCTAGGCTCTGTAAACTGGTATGTAAACAAAGGGTATATGTAAAGAAAGGGGCCCATAGCAAAATACCCGTTTACAGAGCCTAGGCTGTCAGTGTGTATTAATTAACACTGGATTTTTTCCAGCGCTCACACACATAACGACAAGTAGCAGATCGTGAGGAGATATTCACAGATTTTTGACAAAAAGTGATTTTGAACAAGCGTTCTCAAAAATCGCTGCCTCCACCAAGACTGATTGTTTGATTGACAGCCATTCAGATTTGGAAGTCTGTAGCCTAGAGGGTTTATAGTTTATTATAGTTCCTGTGCTGCTGATGACTAACCATTGTGACAGCTGGGTAGCCAATAAACTGACATGTACCAATTAACAAACTGCTGACCAACAGATTGACAGGAAGTGCCCCGTCAAAATAAAATCCCAAGTGACTCACAGTAACTCACTCACAGATTGAGCGGCCAGCTGATTGGCTAATTGAAGTAACGTCTAACAGGCTAACTGGCGTGCTGACTAACTGCTTGGGATGACGCAACACACACACACACACACACAGTCTCTCTCACACACACAAGCACGCACAGACACACATACAAAAGCACACACACAGTCACACACACACGCAAGCACACACACAGTCACACACAGTCCCACACACATGCACATTGAACACAATGTAACTGACTTTCTGACTGTCATGCAGGCAGATGGGCGAGACGACTAAGAATAGATAAAAGGAGTGACAGCATTCTGGGAACACACACACACACACACACACACAAACACAAACTCAAGACAAAGTGTGACGAATCCCTGGCAGATAAATTACATGTGCCTTATGCTGCCATGAACACATAATATGATAAAAGCACACACACACACACACACACACACACACACACACACACACACACACACACACACACACACACACACACACACACACACACACACACACACACACACACACACACACACACACACACACACACACACACACACACACACACACACACACACACACACACACACACACACACACACACACACACACACACACACAGAGGCTGCCTTTGATGTTGAACTGCATCATTTTCTCAGCTCTTTCATATCGCCACATATGGTAATTCACTTCTTGGCACAGGCCACTTCAAAGCAATGTAAACCAGCGTCTTATTATGAACCCATTCTCCCTTGACCGGCTAATGCCATTTTCCTCCACATGGATGAGTCCATGAAGAGGAAAATGTAACAGATTATCCATAGCTTCATCTTATAAGGCCAACCGTTTAAAAACACAACACAGACACACACACACACACACACACACACACATTCTGATTAAGGCATGCCCAGGTAAACAGTAGTCTCTTCTCACTGTCTCTACGCTTTGTCATAGAGAATTGCTAAGAAAAGACACAGACAGGCTAAATTTAAAAGGTTAATTTCATCCATTCTTAACATACAATTAACACTGTGATAGGAATAACTACACAATAAAGCCACAAGCTTTATTTCCATTGTGTTGGGCTGACAGCAACAAACCAAACAAACGCCATTAAAAATAACTTGAGGCAGTTCTGGTAAATTCCCCCAGCATGCACTAGTCTAGTATACAAAGTAATGTTCTAATTTCAGCCACACACATTGTCGTGAACAGTAGCAAAAAAACAATGGTTGCGGTTACGCGAGACATAAGTTCTATTTCCAAATGAAATGAATCCAAACTGGGGATTCCACAATGAAGTAGTTACAAGTAAGAGACTTGGAAAAGGCTACAGAGCAGAGGGTGACATAGCTGGAAAATATCCTTCAAATCTTGCCCGGTCACTATACATATTTAGGTCCAGTCACTTTCACACATTCAAACTCATATTGTATCAAACGAATATACATTTAATACACAGCTATGGAACGAATTATGACATTTTCCCAATTTACGAATAAAAATATTGTCATTTAGGCCTAGTGCATATATTATGTGTGTGAGTGTGTGTGAATGGGTGAATGTGGTAAGAGATGTAAAGCACTTAGGGGCTGAAAAAATCGGCTAAAAAGCGCTATACATAAGTCAAGTCCATTTACCAATTACTATTTACATTAAATAGAAATGCTGATTAAGGAACATTTTTAAGATTTTCAAGTTTTTCCAAAGCTGTATTTATATCCTCAACACATATTTATGTTTTTATGCCGCTTGCCAGGCCAGGACTTCCTTGAAAAAGACACTTTAAATCTGAATGGGAAGATTCCTGGTTAAATAAAGCTTAATAATAATATGGAGTACTAAAGGCCTTTGTGTGGTATACTTAACCCCTTAAAGCTTAATAATAATATCGCGTACTAAAGGCCGTTGTGTGGTATACTTAACCCCTTGCAGTTTGTATGTAAAAGGATGAGTTCAACATTTTGCCATCATCGTCTGTGAGGTTGCCGGGCAACAAAGCAGAGTCTCGAGGAAGTCGATGCAACTGGCAAATATATTCAAAACCTCTTTCATGCCATCACACTATGAAGGACTCAATACTTTAACACCTGCATTTCACAGCCAAACGCTTTCTTACTCTTCATGTGAATAGATAAGTGTATATTTTTTCTTTTAAAACAATCTAAAACGTGTGTCAATATATACTGTATATTTCTCAAAAATATTGATCAGAGTATGCAAAAGTTATGTAGAGTTTTCTGCTCGACTGCTGTACACATTCAAATAGGAACCAGCTGTTACAACAGGCAAAGGCAACCTGACAAGATGCTTTTGATGATTGACCAAAACAAAATCACTTCAGCAGAGAACACCAAGTCTCGTATATTGTGACTCATAAGGAGGGAACCTTGATATTGGAGTGAATATGGATTTGAATATTTTAGTCAGTGTTCAACCACAACATGGAGATTTGAATGAATACATTAGATTCTAGTTCTGACATGCACAATGTACCAAAACACCCTTCTTAAAGGAATAGCTCAACAAAAATAATATATTTTTAACTTGTTGACAGTGAGACCTCTCTTCTCTCGCGCTACGCTTCTTAAACATATTTCCTCCTCCGTTATTTCTGGTCTGAACACAGTTCTGAGGCTGAGGAAGTCGCACTGCGTAGTATAGTTGTGGTATGTTGTGGTATTTGGTTCTAAAATAACATAAAGTGCAAAAATACACCTGTATAATTAAGAGCGCAGCATAACGTGGTAAACTATACAAGTCACAAAAAGCACACAGGATCGTTTAGTGATGTTGTAAAAGTGTATCTTCTGACTGTGAGCGGATGCAGGCTAACACTCCCTTTGACCAGCAGTATTTGAGCTAAGCTAATTAGCATTTACTGAGTGACTGTCCTTTGAACAAATCTTCTTCAGAAATGCAGGCGCATTTAGAGGAATGGATTCTGTCGCCTGTGTCTTGAACCCCAGAGTGATGCAACAAGCTAAACATATAGAAATGTCGAACTAAAGCTTGTTATGTTTTGTATGGTGTATTTTGATTTCATACTCAGAACTCAGAGACAACTGTTCCTTGTGTGTGTGTTTTTGTTGTGTTTAAAAAAGAAAAAATGGTCTCCTTTTCTGGACCCCAATAAAAAAATGTGGAAATATTCCTTTAAGCAGTGGAATCTTTGGTTTTCTGTTATCACTGAGGCAACATATTTATTTGAACAGAACTGACTACTCCTGCAGTTATAAAAAAAAATTGAGTGTGCGAAAAAGCTATGGCACTAACCATGATGAACAATCTCCCTAAAAACCTCACTGAACAAGAAACGGTTTCGCCCCAAGGGACAACACCCAGAAGAGGAAGAGAGACTCGATAAATGATGCTACGATAAAAGTGAAAGAGTGTTGAGAAACTCCTCTGTTAATGAGAATGTCTTACATTACATGTTACTGTAGTGGGAGTGATTGAAGAAAACAACTATGGGTCTTAAAGGGATAGTTTGGAATTTTGATGCCCAAGTTAGTTGTTTTTATTTCTAACATTATTCTATCAACACAGACATTTACATCTGTAGTCTAGCGTTATTATTGATTAGCCTCGGGTGTACTGTGGAGTGGGTAAGACTGTTTTAGTAGCAGCTCTGCTTGACCCCAATCCCGTGCGCTAGCCTAGCACGAGCAAACTCTGCAACTAGAAGGACTGAATGAAATGTGTTGAAAACGGTCTCCAATGATAAATAACACTCAGGCTAACTTGGGAATCAGGCCCTATGTCCAAAATTCCAAACTATCCCTTTAACATAAAACATAGAAAATAAAACAACAAGACAAATGATTATCATCCATCACAGGTATGGTGATAGGATTATACAGTACCAGCCCTTTTACAAATGAGATGAATTTCCTCCATAGATCCATTTAGCGTACACGAATGGGATTGAATTGGGGAAAGAGACTTGAGTCCAAAACAGACACGGATGCGATCAGCCTACATGATGTCTAACATAGGCCAAGATTGCCTGGAAATGCATTCTATTTGGTTTTGTGGATACAGATTCACCAATATTTTTACATTGGTTTGAAACTAAAGAGTAATGTAGTTGAATACAGGCTATATAGAAAATAACTATCTTGTCAGTCACGTCATTTTCATTGCAGCCATTCTACATCGCTGTCTAAATGTTTAATGTCTAATCTTGAATCTTGATGTATTTTCTGTGTTTTTACTATCTCTTAAATGCAATTTCTAATGTCTAATCTTGATATGTCATTCCCCTGTGAAGCACTTTGAATGGCCTTGTGTCTGAATTGTGCTGTATAAACTTGCCTTGCCTTGCCTTGCCTTGCCTTGCCTTGCCTTGCCTTGCCCAAATCACCAGTTAATTCTGTTTGTCAAGTCATAATCTGATCGCAATGTTGATAAATGGTGAAATAAACGGATACATGCCGAGCTCATATTTCACATTTAATTTTGTATAAATGTATCAAAAATACAGCCTTCCTTTGTTATTTAGAGAATACACATTTTTTTTAAACAGAGAAATATACTGTATATGACCTTATCAAATTAAATCAAATCAGTTTTATTTGTATAGCCCAATATCACAAATAGACTTTCGCCTTATCACTATGTTGAGAGTTGGCATTTTGACGTTATTTGGATGTTGGTGATCTTTGGACACAGACACTGTACATGGCCACACAGACGGTCTGTGCCCATAATCAGAGACAAACAAGTAAAGCCCACACAAACAAGTTTAAAATGATTGATTTGACCTCTAAAAGCTGATGATTTCCAGTTCAAAGGCTGCCAGACAAACACACACACACACACACACACATACACAGTCAAATTTAACGGTGGACACTTAGACAGATAGATATATAGACGGATGGATGCCACACATTCCTGACAGTGACATCCGACAAACCAAAACTGCTGTGAGAGAGTGTGACTGTGTGTGTGACGTGTGTGTGTGTGTGTGTGTGTGTGTGTGTGTGTGTGTGTGTGTGTGTGTGTGTGTGTGTGTGTGTCTTCTTTGGTCTCTGGCCAGTATTCACTATCAACAGCAGCTGCCAGTCACACCAGGGTGTCAGGCTGCTGCTGGCATTCACACACACAACAGACACGCTCATATAGGGTACACACACACAAACACACACAAACACACACACACACACACACACACACACACTGCCCAAAAATCAATTCTGTTTCTCCCCCCCTTACCCCTTTCACAATGCACCAACACAACAGGAAAATGCACACACACACACACACACACACACAGTTGTATGCACAAGTGTTTGATCCATCAGTGTCATGAGCTAAAATGCTGCTGCTGCTGAGTGTGTGTGTGTGTGTGTGTGTGTGTGTGTGTGTGTGTGTGTGTGTGTGTGTGTGTGTGTGTGTGTGTGTGTGTGTGTGTGTGTGTGTGTGTGTGTGTGTGTGTGTGTGTGTGTGTGTGTGTGTGTGTGTGCGCGCGCGCGCGCGCGTGTGTGTGTGTGTGTGTGTGTGTGTGTGTGTGTGTGTGTGTGTGTGTGTGTGTGTGTGTGTGATGGTTGACAGCATGATGGTGATCAAACCAGAAGAACCAGACATTTTAAATAATATAATCCCCTCTGCTCTCTTTGTGTCATCTCCTGTGTTTGTGTCAATAAGCTCTCTGACATTTAGACCAATTCTCCGGATATTATCAAAAAGCCTACAAATAAACACAAAACATGTCCTCCACTAGTGATCAATAGGCTACAATACACTGCCCCAGCATCCTCCCATGTCCCAGTCCTTACAAACTCACCGATACGATGTCTGTTTTCTGAACGCCAGTCCTCTTAATTTCTCCTCCAGTGTCTCTGCTTGCTCTATGTCTGGCAGGCTTGTGAACGTGTCGCTACAGCAACCAACGGCAGCCTCCTCCGAACCAGCCCCGGACTCCGAGTCGCCTCCGTCGGCTCCGAGAGAGGCCAAACGCCCGCTGAAACCCCCGGTACTTCGCTCCTTCGTTTGGGGGTCCATGCCGAGTGCTTGTCGGTCCCTTTACACCCCTGTTGAAGTCTCGCCCCCTGCGCTGGACCCCCCTCCCTCTCTGCCGGCTTGTGAGGGCGACACAGGTGCCGGTAAAAAGGTGTTTAATGGGGGGATAAATAGTGGGACGTCAAGGTTTTCTTCAGCAGCTTGACCGTTGTGATTCCTGGCCGTTGACCGTTCTTTTTATACTGCAGCCAGGCACGGCAACGGCAGCAGCACGCGCAGCCGCCTGGACAACAGAACGAACTGCACTCAGGAGCCGCTGCGAGAAGGGTCTGGCTGCAGCCTGTAGGACATGGACATCCACATCCAACTGCGACGTCACTCTCTTGCCACGCCCTCTTCGCTGTTAGATTCAACGGCGCGCGCCTCCCGCCGTTAGTTCATTCATTCACTTGACAGACTTGACACCGTTATAATACGAACAATGGAGGTAAGAACAACTTATATTAAATCAGACACATAACTGTACATTAAACCTAGTCTTTTTTCAAGTATGGTATGTTAAGAAAATAAACGTTGTAAACAACCTTACTTTGGTTCACTTGGCTCTAGTGCTAGCCCATGTACACTTAAAGAAAGTGCTAGCCTATCATGCTAGGTTTTCATCAGTTTGTCAGTTGGTTGTACCACTGCTATTTTTATCCCTACCAGGCGGTGGAAAGTTATATAAAATATTATTAAAAAATGTTGTAATGACTTATAACCCAAATGGTAAATCAAATGTCTGAATCGTTAGAAATAAAGCCGATCTTTGTAAGTTGTTTTTCCTAAAGACTACATTACCCAAGTACCTTAGCGGTGTTTTTTTTTTGGTGGTGATGATGATGACAGATGGTGTGGGTGTTGAGTTGTGAGAGTGAGCGCAGAGTGTGTAAATAAACACGTTTGCTATACTGAAGTATAAAGTACATTGTCTTTTTTTCACTGTCATTGATTAATATGGTTCTCTTTTAAAAACAAATGATCAGAAAAATGACAACATTCATAACAAGGGGGACACTCGATACGCATTACTGGTGTATGTATGAAGACTCGGAGTAGATAATGAGGGCTCTCACCGGGGGCTAACACATGCAATAATGCACATTAACAACAATGGCCATCTGAAAAAGTCAGAAAGCGCTGAAGTCAAGTATTACAATCCAGCAGTATGCACTTCTGCTGTTGAATTTTGTTGAATATTGTGAATAGATTTGAGATTAGATTCATTAATTTATTAGTCACATACACAATTGCACAGGGCAATGGCGTATAGAGGTGTAATGTCACTCAGTTATATTGTATTTACTGCAATACTGTTCTTAAGTAATACTGTATTTAATTCCATGCAACAAACAAAAATTACATAACAATGAACTATTTTGCTAATATATACATGTTTTTAAATAAATATACACAAAAAAAGTAATTTTTCCTGCAATTTTGAGGAGTTGTTGCTTTTCCTTCAAATCAGGGGTTGAAAGGGGCATATTTTTGAAAGAACAACAATTTTAAAAGAGAACACGACATGTATGCAGACGCCATCGTTGAGTGGCGAACCCCGGTCGGAAAAGCGGAAGGCTTCAGAGATAACCACTGAACCAAATGGTAATTTCGGGAATTTAATCATCAACTACCTACAATTTATTCTGTTGACGCTTGGTGCTATAATGACCAATTTAGGAATAATATGACCTAAACATTTCAAATAACTTCCTTTGAATTTGGAAGTGGGTGGTGTCATATATAATCAGGCTTGGGAAGGGGCATATTTTCGAGGCATCAACAATAAAAAAAAAAAACGCAACATTAAAGTCTTAACTGGGGCGCGAACCCGGGTCACCGGTACTGTAAACACATTCGCTATCTACTGAGCCATACAGTATTTACATAGATACCAATACAATGGTATATTTGTCGACTTCAGAATTATAGTATGATCTAAAAAGTTCGAATACCTTAGAATTTTGAAGAGGGTGTTATATATATAAATTGATTGTGACAAAGGTAAACTATATGGGTCAATGACGTGACGCCCATTTTTTTGTGTCCCTAAGGTTAAATTAAATTTGAAAATGTGGAAACAAAAAAAAAGCTCACACATTACTTTAACACATTAATTTCTAGAGACCCTATTCTAAAGTTTTTGGTTTTATTAAATTTTGAGAGAATATTTGAAGATAAAAGGCAAAAAGTAAAAGTGGTGTAACCGTCAAAACTTCGTACCACAAAATGTAACTTGCTTAAATACAGGGAATTTCTCAATATAACATCCTATAAACTATTTTGGCATTATCCTAAAATGGAGGTCATTATGAGTATATAAATTATATTTAGATATAACTTTCATAGTTGTTCTAATAATTTGGGGAATCTCATCAGACGAGCGAACGTCCTGAATTGTCAAGTGGTGTAACCATCATTCAAGATGCCATTTTGTTCAAATCTAACAGTAAAGGACCCCTGATGAACATGACTGCTGCATTCCAAAGTTAAGAGCTCTCCAAGAAATATAAGATATTTGCACTTTTAGGGTATGTCAAGTATCATTTGGGTTACATGTCAAATGGTGTAAACCAAATAAAACGTTGAATTTTTTTTTTATTCATAAATAGTAGTATTTGTTTTAAGAATGATATTTGATTTATTCACACCAAGACCATGTCCTCAGATATGAGTCCATGATAATGCCTGTCAAAATAGATTTTTAGTCGAAATGTCAAATGACTAATTTGACAAACAACTCGGTTTTTGTCCAATTTTTTCAAAAATCACTAGTTTATGATACTGGGTTAAAATGAAATATGAGCTCAATTACTTTTTTAAACCAGTTTTAGGTTATTATTGTTTGTATCTTCTAAAACAGTTGATATTTCCACAACTTTATCACCAAAGCTAGGTACGGCTAGGATAAAATCATTAAGTGGCATGATTTTGTGATTTTTTTATTCATGCTTAGCTTCAATGCATATTTGTATATAATTCCTTTTCATTTGAATGTCACATCATTTCATAATAAATTATATACATGAAGCATGTGAACAGTGACACCTAATGTGGAAGGATGAACAGCAGCTTTAAATACCTAGAACTCCAACAATTTGTGAATAGTAGAAAATGTTAATAAAATGTAGGCTGCAGAATTGAGCCACATTCAAAAGAGGAAACAAGCCAATTACCTTGCAAAAAGAGGACAGGAAAGGTAGCTTTCATGAACAGAAACAAGCATGCACTCACACGTGCTGCTGCAAGCTTTTTTCTTAAATGTAGATTGTCAGATCTCAAGGCATATCGTCAATCAAATAATACCTTGCTTTCAGACAGATATAACTAAATATGAATTCACTGTTTAAAAGGGAATGCAGGAGCAGGACCCTTAACATACATGAATCTCCTAGTCTCTTCAACCCATCCACCTAGCTCTTTCTCACAAACAAACATAGACGCACTTAAACGCACAAACACACAATTTGTTAAGACTTTTTGTTGTTGATTGAATTTTTTCCATAAATACAATGGAATGAGTTCCACCATAGAACATTTTTGTCATCCATGGAGATCTTTATTTAAGAGTGTTTTCTTTAGGTTTAAGAGCATATAATTACAAAATCTGAATGTGTAAACAATAAGTCATGCTCTTGAACCAGAAGACCACGCTTGTGAATAAAGATAGAATTATTACTCCATAGTCACCTTAATGGTATTTGTTGACCAATGTTTTAAATACATGAAAACAAATTCCAATGGCAAGTCCAAACACAGTAACTATCTTGACTGTAGTGCCTGATTTCAGTGTTGTTTTTTCTACTTTTTGGCTGTAGAAGCAACACCGTCAAGTGGTGTAACAGGTTTGTGTCAAATGGTATAACCAGTATTTTTCCTAAAAAAATCAAAATGTACCTGTAAATTAATGTAGGCCAGAATTGATTACTCTTCTTAAATGTATTAAATAATTTTTAACACTTTTAACACAATTGGTCAACAATTATTTAGAATACAAGATGTTTCCAGCTAACGTCCCACTCAAAATTGCAAAAACGCATAGAATTTTGATTTAGGGGTTATCCAAATAAAATCTTTTTTCATGTGATATTTTGAAATGAAAGTTATTATTTTTATGAGTTACACTCATATTACACTATGGTGGACAAAATAATGAATATTTCTTATTCTTTTGTGGTTACACCATTAGACATTGTCAGGTCCATTTGGGCCTACAGTACTTTTAGTAGAAAATTGTGTAAATCCCATTTCCCATGAAATAAAACTAACAGAAACACGAATAACTTGATTCAAGGATGCTTTTAAAATGTATTTTTGAAAGATTTTTAAAATAACCATCATGACAACCCTTATTCGTCATTGACCCATATATATTTTTTAAATGAAGTCTAGATACAAGTCTAAAAACTACAACACCTAGCAGAGCCTGTCTGACTCTACACTGCAGTGGTATTATAGGAGGATTATAGTAAAAGGACATAACAAAAACAAAAAAGTGTTTTATTGAAAATGAATTAATTTACAAGACAGATTTTACATCTCTCAATTGACATACAAGGCACTAAGAAATAAATAAAAACTGAAATTACATAAAATATCACCATCACCAACACCAACACCATCACCAACACCAACACCATCACCAACACCAACACCAACACCAACACCATCACCAACACCAACACCAACACCAACACCAACACCATCACCAACCCCCCCCCCCCCCCCCCCCCCTAACTAGACTAAATACATCTCTGTACGAGCCCAACATTAGCTTTTGTAGTCGTCTGGGAAGGGTCATATCAGCTACAACACAAAGGCAAGGATGTCTTGTGTCCACAAACATGTGGCAAAATGGCATCTTTTCGAAACAGAACCAGACTTGTTTAGGAGGGTTAGTACGGTTGAGAACCCCGAACAAGCCACTGAAGAGGTTATGGAGGTTGATGACCAGAATGCCCAGTACTCACTAGAGGGCAACATCTTGAGGTAGATGTTGAATTACATTCTGGAGAGAAAAAAAATGTCCAGTGTCATCACTCCAGACCAAGTGATAAGTGTCTGCATGTGTGTAAACACCATGGACCTATAAAGAAAACACATGCATATCAGTACAGGGATAAAAAAAATGGCCGCTCCCACATGCACTCCTCTCTCTTCAATAGGGAAATCTCCATTAAGCATGTTACTGACAATGTTATTAAATATAAACATTTATACATTGTGATCCTATAATGAAATTGACAATATCTCCCAAATGTGTTTCTCCCCTTCACTGGGGGCAAGGTTTTTTTATTTTATAAATGAACAGTTAGAACAATGGCATTTAAATGCTTATGCTTACACATGAAATGAAAATAAATTCAAATAAATACACATAAAAACTCACAAAAAGAGAGCTCACATACCTGTGTGTATACACATACATCAGGATAACAAGATGTCCGTTCCTACATCTGTTGCCGGCCTGCTGCTACTTCGGCTAATTCTGCGTTGTGGAGTCGGGACAACTGCTTTCTTGCCAGCCGAGGGAGTCTTTATTTCTCTCTGTGTGATCAGACAAACATATACAGCACGGCCATTAAATATGTGCGTCACACGTGCACTCCTCTCTCTTCTTTATGGCATACTGCCGACTCAAGAACATATTACAAATGTTTCTGAATGAACAAACAATTGCAGAAAAAGTGCTTACAAATGAATTAAAAGTACATTAAAATAAATACACAGAGAGCTCACATACCTAAACGTATACATATGTTTATCTGATCCCAGGTATGTATACAGCACGGCCATTAAAGATGGGCGTCACACGTGCACTCCTCTAAAACACAAGGAGACACGAGCACATGAGACTCACTACACAAACACTGCCATACTGGATATAACAACATTTACACACTAAAACGAGCGTCTAACATAACTAAACAGCAACTTCCTGGTAACATTATTTACATATCGGTTATAAGTTTTAGTGTGTTTTATCACTTAGATATATTAATTTAGAGGAGCACTGAACATTCTTACCCGTCTTCTTTATGGCATACTGCCGACTGAAGAAGCTAGCGCGAAATAAAAGGAAGTGACCTCACGGGTAACAACAGAATCACACATCCCAAGGTATCAAAATAAAAGCTCTCAAAACAAATATTCATTAATAAAGAAATGTATAAAGGAAAAATAAATAAATTTAAGCATAAAAGGATTATTGGTGAAATATAATTACACACCGGTTGCACACGCACTCCTCTAAAACACAAACAGACACGTGCGGCGCCAAATGAGATTCAATCATACAACAAAAAATGCCATACTGGATATTAATGCACATTTACACACTAAAACAATCGTTTTTACGTCAGTACAAAACAATTGCAACCTCCAATGAATATTATTTACATATCCGTTACAAGTTTTACCATGTTTTATCACTTCAATAATACTAATTCCGAGGAGCACTGTGTATTTTTACCTCTTATCAATGTGGCAATCGCCGACTGAATAGGAAAGCGGGAAAAAGACAGGAAGTGACATATGTGTGACACTAACTTCCACTGTGGACTTCCAAAATAAAATACACAAAAAACCCTTTGGTCGCAGTGCCAATTTTGATAAGAATTTAACAATAAAACAAAGTTATTATTTACACTGTTACACAAACACATTTATGGTTAAAAATTAGGCAACATCAGCAGTAGGAAAAAAAAGTAATATAGCCTAATATAGGTCCGCCCCCAGAAAATGTTTAAACGACTAGATGTCATGTCCTGTAATCTTGTGCCCTTTAAGGTGGTATTATAATTGTCTGTCCGAAAGAAAAATAACCAAAATTATGGGTATTTTCTGTAATTTCATACAGAGGAAGTGGTTGACTAATTCAGAGCCATCTCTAATAGTAACCTTTGATCTTTTCAAACTTTACGCTTACATGGAATGCAAATGCTGTGAGTGAATTTTTGTTGAGGAAAAAAAATTAATTTCCATAAAACAGGCCCAGAGAGATAACAAAAAGAGAGCTCACATACCTGGATACACAGTATAGTCAAAATAAAAGTTCTCAAAACAAATGCACATTTATACAGAAGTGCATAAAAGGAATTATGATAAATGAATAGATGGAAGGCATAAAAGGATTCTTGGTGAAATATAAGTGATACACCGGTTACACTGGCATGGATAAAAAAAAAGAGACAGAAGCATCACATTGTTTACAATCAAATCACTCTAAATAAATAACCATAACCGACTGTTATGTCTATCTTTTTTACTGAGACAGGGATCGCTTTCTTTACTTTGTCAAATTGAGCATGTGTGCATATTATGATATCATATTATATGATATCTCAAGTATAAATAAAGGTTAAATGAAAATAAATTATATTTAGTTTGTTTCCCATTGTCCTTTAATATGTGACATATAATCTGATGTTTTGTTCCCATTAAAATTAACTTGATGTAATTTATTTTGATTCACAGCATCCATCACACTTAAAGGACAATCCTGACCCAGAAGACTACTGTGTGGATGATATCTATACATGTCCCTGCTGCAGCTACAGTAGTGAGCTGCAGTTCAATTTTAAGAAACACCTAAAAAACCACCTCAAACAGGCAGTGCAGCATGGAGGTACGACAATAATTGTTTGACAATATAACAGAAATGTAACAACTACAACAACAATTGAACAGAAAATGTGCTCCAGCTCAAAGACTTTGAACATATGTCTGTGCTTCACAGGTTACTTCATCTGCAAGTGCAATCGTCCTTGCCGAACAGCTGCACACTTTCACTGCCTGTACTGCCAGCATACAGTGTTACGTAAAGAGCAGTGCAAACTGCATCTGTCTTGTCAACATCCGTCACCCTTGACACAGCAGCTTAAAATTTCAGCGGTGTCACCGTCACCGTCACCGTCACCAACACCGTCACCACCACCAACACCATCACCATCACCAACACCAGCACCAACTGCCACCACCTCTCTTCTTCCTAAATGCCCCGTGCGTCCACCACCTCAGCGCAAAAGAGCGACAGTGACATGTTGTCATTGTGGGTTAACCCTTAACAGGCGTAACCTGAGGTTGCACCTGCAAAGAAAACACACACCAGTGAAGGAGGACATCACAGCAGCCCATCACCTCAGAGCCCAATGTTTGGACCTAAACAATGGTATATTTGCTGTTGCAAAATCATTTATTGCCCCCTGTTTGCCCATTCACATTAAAAAGAAAACCTGGGGTCAACAGCAGGCGAGCAGTTGCGAGGTGGACATTTGTAGAATGAATGCAGAGTGTGCACACCGGTCAAACTTGCGCAGCTTTGAATGCCACCACTTGCAGTCCCTTGACTACTGCCCCCCTGCTGATGCAGGAATCACGACTTTGACCCTGGCCAGCCTTGAGGTGATGGTTCATCAGAAGTGGTTTGGGGAGGGAAAAAAAAGTAAATGTTTGGAACGTCAGAAACAGGCAGCGGAGGCTGACGTTCCTCTGTCCTGTCTGGTGACAGTTTGTGGCCCTAACCAGACTAAATACATATCTGTGTATGAGCCCAACATCAGTTTTTATAGTCGTCTGGGAAGGGTCATAGTCAGCTACAACACGAAGAAGCTTTCTTGGCACTGTCCGTGCACAAAGGCAAGGATGTCTTGTGTCCACAAACATGTGGCAAAATGGCATCTTTTTGAAACTGAGCCAGACTTGTTCAGGAGGGTTAGGACGGTTGAGAACCCCGAAGTCACTGAAGAGGTTATGGAGGTTGATGACCAGAATGCCCAGTACCCACCAGAGGGCAACATCTTGAGGCAGATGTTAAATTACATTCTGGAGAGAAAAAAAATTCCCAGTGTCATCCCTCCAGACCAAGTTAAAACTGTGAGATACCCAGAACACCTCCTCCCATCTGAGATGTTTTGTGAGGAATGCCCTGATCGCACACCTTTGAGTGAGGCAGTGCTCATTACCTCCAAGGCCAAGATTCTAACAGTGACAGATGTGATTGAGGGTATGTATATTTTTTTAATATATATTTTTTATAAAAAAAATATATATACACTCACTGCATTTGAATGTCTGCTACATTGCTATAACACATTCTCTGTTAACGCTTACTTGCTTTGGTTAGGAATTTCTACATACAGGAAGAACTGCCACAGGTGTGGCATGACATACCGATATCAGGAGTGGATGGATGGAGTACACAATTTTGATGACCATGTGTTAATTTCCCATCACCTGAGCCTGTACCTCAGAAACAGCCTCCAGGTATGAGGCATTATTATATTACAGTAATCCTAAAAAGACCGTTATCAATGGATGTCTAAAATTCCCTTTGGGATTAATAAAATGTGTCCATCTATCCAACATAATTATTGCGAGGAAGTGAATAAGCACATGTTAATTTCCTCAGACACACCAGGCAGTTGGCAGTGCTATTGAGGTGCTTCAGGAGACCAGTGGAAAAAAATATCCTGCCAAGCAGCGCGTGCTGCAGGGATATTTAAGTTTTGAGGCCCTGACTGACCACAAGTACAGCTATACATGTGTGTCCTGTGGTCATCACCCATCCACCGTAATAATGGACCTCCATAAGAAGGGGGTGTTCAGTATGCCTGGTAAGTCATATTAAATAGTTAAATACATTGTTTCAAGCAGAACATGCCATAATGACACGTCTTAGTCAGAAAAAAACTTTTGATAAACCTGCTAAATTGTTATTCCTAGTAAGCAGCATTGTGGACCCACCACCAGAATTTCAGGGGAGAGTCAGTGCCACAGCATTCTGGGACATGATCAGCCTTGAGATGCTCAGTAGAGGACTAGTCCCAAGTAAGGACATAATGACTAATGTAAAACTAATTCCGATGGCTATGATAAAAGTATGTATGGTTTTGTTGATGGCACTCTATTCTTGGCATTAAAAGCCAACAGATCAAACCCGTTTGTGGTCCACCCATCATTCCACAACTGGGCCCCATGGGTTGGCCCGGACACAAGAGCGTCAGATTTGCTGATCAACACGGAGTACCAAAAACTGATACCTGCTAATCCTCCTTCAGACGGGGAATTCGACATCACTGAGGACAGGCTCACCGATGAGCTCCTGAAGCTCAAGGTATGGACTTGCTAAATCCTTTTAAAGTTAACTAATTTAAATGTCCCCTAATCACATGTAAGCACATGTAAAAATCCCTTCATCATCTTCAGATGGATTCTGTGCGGAGTCTATGCCGGAGCTCCGGCATAGACCATAGGGGGTCTCGAATGGATTTATTAACACGACTGCAGGACCAGATGAAGTCCAGGGCCACCTACGATAAGGTGTTCTCTCAGATATGGGGAGCCTCCGGTAAGTTGTGGTTACCCCAGTCCCCCAGGATTATTTATGCTCAACATTGTAAACTGAGACAGTTTTAGCATCTATGTACTAGCCATGCTTTCTTCATAAAGTCACTGTCTGTGTCATTGCACTACAAATGGGGAAAAATGTTAACCTGAAATGGGGAGGGCATATATGCGAAAGACTGTGATCATGCATATCTAATAATTTTTTTTCCCCACAGGTGGATGGGCTGTAGTCACCTGCCCATGTGCTGTGGTGTATGGTGTGAAGTTCAACTTAAGGGCAGAGAGCCCTAGGGACTTCACAGACCTTTTAATGTCCATGAGACACATCCCAAATGTATGTTTGTATGACTTTGCTCGGGGGCTGGCAAGTCATGCTAATGTGAGACAGCCACAAACATTCTGGCCCAACGAGGGGAGGCTGTTGCCGGTCACAGACTACAATTTGAATGCAGCACTCGAGGGGAAAACAAAGGTCAGCCTTCCATGGTTGATGAATAAGAAGGCTGTCCCAGACACAGATGGACATCCAGCAACCGGCAGCAATGAACATTACGCGTTATACGACAAATTCCACGAGAATAACACGAAAGACCCCCGGGATTTGCTGCGCAAGGTAGAGCTGGTCCCAGAGCTGCGAGGCTGGGTGAACAGCCAGTGTGCCGAACAACTTTTTTCCGGCATGCGAAAAAACAACTACTTTTTAAATATGATGTCGCCCTCTTCCCATGTGTTTTTAATGAGGAATCTCTTACATGTACATAACAACAAAAAGAATAACAAGGTTATGGAAACCATGAAGAAGACAATGGGAGGAGTGGACATCACTTTAAATTCCGAAGGGCGGACAGTGCTTGGTAAGTAATTCTCTCCAATTTCACAGGGTTTGTCTTAATTTACAATTTTGTGAACCCATGCTTTTTAAATGTTGTTACAACTGCAGCACCGGCAACAACGGTACCTGAAGCGCTAATGACACCAGCACCTGCGACACCGTCACCAGCTCCAGCAGCATCACCAGCATCACTGCCTTCGGTTCCTGCATCACCAGCCTCCCATGCTATATCCCCTGGTATGTCAACTTATTTGTTACTGGCAACAACTTTGGCAAAAACGGTACCTGAAGCGCTAATGACACCAGCACCTGCGACACCGTCACCAGCTCCAGCAGCATCACCAGCATCACTGCCTTCGGTTCCTGCATCACCAGCCTCCCATGCTATATCCCCTGGTATGTCAACTTATTTGTTACTGGCAACAACTTTGGCAAAAACGGTACCTGAAGCGCTAATGACACCAGCACCTGCGACACCGTCACCAGCTCCAGCAGCATCACCAGCATCACTGCCTTCGGTTCCTGCATCACCAGCCTCCCATGCTATATCCCCTGGTATGTCAACTTATTTGTTACTGGCAACAACTTTGGCAAAAACGGTACCTGAAGCGCTAATGACACCAGCACCTGCGACACCGTCACCAGCTCCAGCAGCATCACCAGCATCACTGCCTTCGGTTCCTGCATCACCAGCCTCCCATGCTATATCCCCTGGTATGTCAACTTATTTGTTACTGTCTCACAGCATCACAGAACATTCTTTGAGTGTCACATTTTGTGCTGACAAGCTTATTAATGTCTGGCAGATGCAGATGGAAGAACAGCATGTGGGGAACAATGTGGCTGGTTGACCAATTTGACAAAAATCAGACCCTGCCGGTCATCTTGGTCTCCTGTGGGACACCATCCCCTACAGGAACAGTTGGTATGGCAATAATTTATGTCTTAAATGTTTTGCACATTGAATAGGTTTAATTTCTGTTACATTAGTAATAAGTGTTCCGTTTGCTATTTTGTAGATCAACTATGTCATGGAAGAGGGTCATCCTCTGCAAGAAATCATCGTAAAACATGGAGAAACATGCCTCACAAGAGAGAATGTGCTCTCTCTGGGACTGGGTAGGGAGATGGACTCAACGGTGGGTAAACAATTAGTAGTATACTTAAGTACATCACATTTTTAAGGCTATGTGATAAGATGTAATGTGATGTGATGTACAGGTGGGCAATGCATGTTTGAGGCTTGTAGAAGAGATGGTGAAGATGCAGGTATGAATGCACATTAACACATACACAGTTAATTTCCTGAAAAATACATTTAGCAAAATAGTATAGTAAATGATAATGATATTCTACTCTGTTCTGTTCATTTGTATTCCACAAAGTTGTATAATATGACCATTGTGTGCCAATAAGTTATTGATATACTTTGTAGTTGAAAAACATCTTCATCATCAACCTTTACATTCCACCGACTTGGCTCGCACCAACACATTGTGATCCTCTCCAAAGTCTACCTGTAAGTAAAACATAGGGTGACATTATGTACTTGAGGGTGGTAGTTACAACAAAACATGTTACATTTTTATAATGGAACGCAACAATAGACAGATTCAATAGTGCTTAAAATATGCTGGAATAAACACACTATTACATTAACACTGTACATCTTGCTTATTTCAAGGTGGACTCCCACAAGAAACATGCCCTGGTATTCCCACTGTGGACGCAAGGGCACTATATGCTCTGTGTAAGTGAAGGAAATGTTGTTTTTATCAGAACACACATTGTGTTGTTGTACTGATGCTGTACTGATACTTTTAACTCATTATCAAGATTGTTGTCCCATAGGTGATGAAGCCACTTCAAAGGGAAATAATGTTCCTTGACTCATTATATCATCTACGTCCAGAGGGGTTTAGAAACAAGCCCTACCAGGACATTCTAAGGTTAACAAACAAAGATAGTTCTTGGCAGTCATGTTCCTCTGACTTGCCGAACTGCTACACTGTCTGACTTTCAGAAATATACCTTCCATTTCATATGCAGTCACGTTCCCCTGACTTGCCAAAATATAGCAAACCTGTCTCTATGCAGTCATGTTCTCCTGACTTGCCGTATAGCTAAATTCTCTTGCCGGGAGTTGCATTAAATAGGGTGAAGTCATTTTTGTCATTATTGATTGAATTGTCATATGATTGTTATCAGGTATGTTGCACAACAACTGTGTCCCGGACCCTGGAAAGAGGTCACAGGCCTGGATGTTGAGGTATTCATCTTTTACTATGTACATAAGGGAACTAAATCTGAAGTACATTGAATTTTTAAAACTAAAATGAGTCATTGCATTCACCAGGGACTGCCCCAACAACTCCATGGCGTTGATTGCGGTATTTTCATGGTGATGGTGAGTTAAAATTGATGACTCAGGGGAGGAATTGTGTTGTTATCACCAATTATCAATCATAAATAATTGTAAAACATGAAAACATATAAAACATTTTCTCCAGTATAATGTTTACAGAATCGCTGTTGTTGCCTTTGATTTGTTTGCAGTACACTTGGTACATTGCTATGGAGACAGGATTTGATTTCACAGTTGTAAGTATAGTGTTGATTTAGTCTAGTACCAACAGTCTACTGTCATTCCACTCTTTGGAGGTTAATTCTGACTGTTATCTTCCTCAGTATGACATGCCATATCTGCGGAGGTGGTGGTGTTCCATGTTGCTGGAAAATCTCCATACTGAAGGGTATGGTTGTTCTGAAGCAGATGTGCTGATATTTTCTTTAAGTTCCAATGATAACACACCCGTAACGATAGAGGCAAAAATAATTTGTGTGTGTGTGTGTGTGTGTGTGTGTGTGTGTGGGCGACGACTGTAGTCATGGCAGACGGTTTGCCCATTTCACAGAGGAGGGCAGAGAGATGGCAAGGGCAACCCAAGATGGCACCCAAAAGCCAATCTTCCGTCTTCCCAGAAAGCGCAAACTGTCTGATTAAGTATGTACTACAAGGTCAACCTATATATTGTCTTTGTAAATTTGCTTTAAATGACAGTGTAAGTAAAAATGACACCTCTACCTGTTCCCCACACGTACGTGCATCATCTCCATCATCTACGGCTTCATCAACTCCAACTTCCGGTAGGAAGTGAGAGAAGTGCTAATGCACTGCCTCTGCGGCTTGACCAAAGGGGAAGTAGGTCTTCAAGTGTACTCACGGAGCCTGGAAGAGATAGACCCTCCAGTCACCGGTCCTGAGGTAGAAGACATTGGGTCTCTTGCTGTAGTAGTGATGGATGGACACAGCGTTCTTCAGATCATCCTCTGACAGCTGTTTGTCAGGCCGGTACTCCACCTGGAAGTTACCACGGATACAAAGAAGAAAAAATAATGTATATATTAGTGGCTAGCGAGCACTAAAGGTCAAATCATATAGTCCTTGTTTATATCCAACCTTACGCAAAGTGCTGATCAAAAATATGTGAGTGTACTTTACTGACAAATACACTAACATGTGGGCTAGTGTTTTTTTAACAGAGGTTTCCACTGACCCTTGTCCCAAAAGGCTTATTTATGTGCCCGCCCCTCCTCTCCCCTGCCCTCACTTTCAGGGCATCCTAATGGTCAGTCGCCCCACCTGTCGATCATCTCCTCACGGTCATCCTGTTATATTTAAAGAGCCCCCCACACAGCGTGTGGACCCTGCATTCTGTCAGAGAGAGCTCTAAACTCTACCTACTTTTCTTGTTATTGAGTGAATTGCCAGACTACATGGGAATAGAATAGAATAGGATAACTTTTAACATATGAGTTCAAATCAATTAAAGAGCACAATGGAGAAAGGTACGAGCAAAGAAGGAGAAGAAAACAAATGGATTTATTTACTGGTGTGAAGAGTTGCTTGTGCTGCTGTCTTGACACGTTAGTTTTTGAACCTGATGCAATAGATGTGTGGACTTTGTGGGAGCTGCCTGCCTGATGTTGTTATTGTGCTAACTGTTCACTCAGCTGGTGGAAGTAATCCCCACTGTGAGCTCTGTGCTGGAATGCCACTGTACTCTAGTGGATGATTCATGTAGCTTTGGCTGCCTGAATGTTACACTGCAGACACCATCATTGCTTAGGGGTGTAACCGAGGTAGGGGATTTATTTGACTTCAGTGGTCTTCTTTTTTTACTGGGAGATTAGGTTAGTGCCCACTTCGTTGTGCTGGCAGGCAGCCTATACAAAAGCTTAATTCATGGGATGTGTGAAGAGATGTAAAGCAACAGTAGATAAGAGGGAAAACAAGTCCGATTTTGAGTTTTTCCTTACTTCTTAAATGTTATTATCGTGTGTGTTGTTGTTTACTCTTAGCACCTTCCCTCTGTTAACCTACCTACATGGTTGCATCGTGTCCTGAAGCACATGGCACTCTCTGCTGCATGGTGCACAAGAACAGAACGATGCATTTCTCGGGTAACTGCAAAGGACATTATAATCACCAAACATGTGGAGCATGGGTCATTGAGGGTTACAGGTCTTTCTGTTTTGTTATGTTTTCTCTGACAAAGCAAGTCAAAATGGTTGTGTTGCGAAAGAACACAAATACTGAATAGTACCCTAAAGGCAAACACGTGCAAAACTTTCAAATTTGTCATAAAAAAACAAGTGTAACGTTATTATTTTAGAAAAAGCTGCACAGTACAGTAGCTTTGGACATGCCACAGTGGTGTGTTGTTTTTAGGGTTGCTTGCTGTAACCAGGTTTGACTAATGATTTATCTCTGTGCCAGATTTGGTGTCTGAGGTTTGTTTTGTTTGTTTTGTTTACAAAGTGTTAGTTGAAACGTTATGAATTAACATGCGGCTCTGTTACTGCTGTTATAACATTTTAGGATTCTCATGCATTTCTTATTTAAATATCATAATTATTATATTACTGTGTGGGTCTTCACTATGCAGTACGAAGTTGTATTCAATTCCTCTAATTGAACATCCTCCTTCTGTAATAGTGAATATGAAATGAGTAGTTAGCCTATTATTACGAATGCACAAATTTCGGGCATGTTCTCATTATAAAACATTATTTTTTAACGTTTTGGTGTGCAAATGTGTTTTGCACCAACTGTTCTGCAATGAGCTGTAGCAATAGCACTGGGGGAAACATATCTGTCTTATGTTGTATGTTTATTTATTGAAATTCCTCTGTTTTGTAAGTCATATGGTGTTTATGTTGTATGTTTATTTATTGAAATTCCTCTGTTTTGTAAGTCATATGGTGTTTTTGGTTAAAAAGGTTTTAAAAGTGTGTATTCCACCTTTAAGTTTAAGATTATATTTGTGTTTTGAATTTCATATGGTGTGTTTACTTTGAAAATTAAAAAAGAAATAAGTGTTTTTAACCACCAATAATATGGCTATATCTTTGTTTTGTAACAGTATAAGAAAAATACTTTATTGATCTTTTTTGACGTAAAATAATTATAAGTCATATACACTAGGCTATATATATCATAACAAGATAAATAACATAGTAGTTTAAGTTTTTATTTTAATTTCATTTAACCATTATTAAATAGGCCTATATCACTCGTGTTCCTAGAGCTCTCTTTAACGAAATTGGTTTCTGCTCTGATGCTCATTCATACGGTAGGCCTGCTAGATCTGCAACAGCAGGACAAGTTTTGCTACCACACTGTAGAACGAATGCAATAAACATTCTTCTATAGATCCATATCTTTATGGAATTTACTACCTTTGCACATTTGTGTTATAATTGTAAAGAAATAATTCAATAGGCAAATTAAATCCTATTTAGATCACACCTCACACATAATGGGGATTCACGACTATACAAAATCGTATAGGCTACCTTGTCTCATTTGAGGTTGTCGGTGTCTCCCAAATGTCTCCCAAATGTAGGCTATCATCCAGGCTATGAAATCCACGTGATGGACAAATCTTCTAACTTGTCCCATTTCAGATCGTCGGTGTATCGAAATGTATCATCCATATGAAATCCACGTGACGGACATCTGCCATTTTGTCGGTGTAATCCAAAAATGTAGGCTATCATAGATAAGAAATCCACGTGACATCTCCCATATGATCTAATAAAAATTAAATGTGTACCGACGTAGACGGTTATAACGTTGCAATTGGATATAACATTGAATAATAAGTTAAATAATTAAATAAATATTAATGATTCATGAAAAAATAGTCACGTTTTAAAAAGTCTGACGTAGCAGTTTATGACGGTTATGCCGTAGCAGTTGGATGTGGATGTCCTTCACGCTGTAATATAATAATATTATTATTATAATTATATTAATGAAATAAATATTAATGAATCATGAAAAAAAATCCACCTTATTGGCGTTAAAAAAAGAAATATCGCATAAAACCAACCGACGTAGACGGTTATGACGTAGCAGTTGGATGTGGATGTCCATGTCCTACAGGCTGCAGCCAGACATTATAGGCCGCTGCCGACCAACTGGAGAGCAGCTACGTCAAGCTGACGACGTCATCCTGGAAGTGGAGCATCCGCACATTCAAATTAAAAGCGCTACACAGCTGCGTAGAAACCTTTATAGCCCCACTATGGCAGAAACCTATGGTAGAAATTGGCAAAGCAAGAATAATGCAAAAACGAGTGTGAGTATCTTAGTGTGTAAAGGCTATTGAGTCTGGAAAATTCATTAGCCTACTTAAAAACAGTGGTAAGCTGTTTTCATTTTTAAAGAAGATTGATACTATTTGTTTGCTACTGCAAGAGTATTCAATACAATTCAACTTTTATATCAGACTTTCATTTGCATGTCCATATCAAAACAATAGCTGCAGCACAAGTGGGTTGTATAGAGCGGAGTAGGCGTAGCCTACAAATGGCTACTTAAACATTATGTTATTTTACCTATTTTATATTATCTACCGAGACTGCAGACACTCATCTAATTACAATATCAGGAATGCAGTTTCCATGTTTTTATAGATGACGGAATGTAACCTTAAGGTTAACAGACAGTCACAACTGGGGCCCAACTATTCAATACCATATATTACGGCCTCAGTTTTAAAAAAGGCTTTTATTTTAAAAGATATGACCGGAAGTCAGGTATTAGATCCTTTCTGACGTGACATGGGTTTTAAAATCTACGAAAGCGTGAGCTGCTTAGAGGGCGGCGACAATAACACGTTTGGTGTGTAACTAAACTGCAGCTTCCATCCATCCATCCATCCCTCCATCCCTCCATCCATCCCTCCATCTGCGAACAGCGTGGCATTGTGGGATATTCCCTCACCTCCTCCTTTCTGCAGCATCATCAGTGAGAAAGTAGGGCAGAGGGTTAGTGAGCACTGTAACACACACACACACACACACACACACACACACACACACACACACACACACACACACACACACACACAGTACATATGCATTTTAATCTGCCTTGATGATAATATTCTCACATCATCTTTCATTATGTTAATTTCCCGTCATGTCAAACGTATGAGCGTCCTCTTCTGCTTCATTTCATGAGATCATGAGATTTAAAAACTCCTTGTTGACCTTAGATGGCCCATTTAACCTCAACATGCTTTTAATTCTGCAGGCCAGCATCTGCATGAAAACCCTGCATGCGATTATTAACCCGTAAATAATTTAATTAAAAACATACAGGAAGCATGCAATATAGTGGTAGTGGTACTCAATTAGAAGTACCCCAGAGAAATCATAAAAATTGATTTTTGATTCATCTTGTTGTAACATTTTGATGAAGGCCTACTTTCTCATCTGATTTTTATGGGGGGATTTTTATTTTTTTTACATATCTTTTAATTTTTACATAACATTTAGGCATCACATAACAGAGGCCTAAGTCAATATTTCGACTCAATTACTCAGTTATTTTTGATCAGGCATTCATTGCAGAAATGGTCTTTCATAGACCCTTTGGGGAGAAGATCAGCAGTAGACTTGTCTAGGAACCATTTTTTCAGATTTGATGAGGTCAGGCTAACATCAGAACAACACAGGCCTTGTCTCTGGCTGATGAAAGGATTTTTCATTCATAATTAAATAAGTTGTGTCTGAAAACTCTTGCAATCCTAAACCAGACCTCACAGCTCCCTTATTTATTCACTCTGTCTGTGTTCCCAGTGTTTGATCACGCAGGCAGTTGGCTATACTGGAGAATGCTTAGTGTTGAAATAATTTTGTGTCGAAAAAATCCAGTGTTTATACACAGCCTAGGCTCTGTAAGCAGGCTTGTTGCTATTACCGTGGACCTCTTTGTTGACATACCCTTTGTTTACATGCCTGTTTAAAGAACAATGGCTGTGTAACACCAGATTTTTTTTCAGCACAAACACAGTATGGTAGCGGATCGTGAGGAGATATTCACTGATTTTGACAAAAAAGTGATTTTTACAACAAGAATCGCTGAATACCACCTTTAAGAAAAAAAAGACCCTTCTGTTTTTCACATGGTTTTAATGACATACACGATGCATGTTAACTGGAATCAACTGTTGCTGCGTTACTATGAGCCTGTTATGAGGCAGTGGGGCTGGCTATTGTCTTGTGTCTGTCAGAGCAATTCACACGACTTATGCTGCAGATCTATTTTAGGATGCTGGTTGTGATGGAGGAGATAGCTCCTCTATAGAAAAGTGTTTTAACCATGAGACTATGAGGCTATCTGTCCTAATACTGTTTGACTTTAATTCAATTTAGAAAAATGCTTTGAAGCCATAGCAACAATTACTAGTCATCCACTGAAGTACAAATTAGATTGTGAGGCATGCACTTAAAGCTGGAGTCTTTAGAATACAGTTAATTTACGGCCTAGGCTCTGTAAACTGGCATGTTGCTAGTTACAGTGTGCCCCCTTTGTTAACATACCAGTTTACAGAGCCTAGGCTGTTTAATTACACAAGATATTTTTTCAGAGCACACACAGTACTGAAAGGTAGAGGATCGTGAGGAGATATTCACTGATTGTGACAATAAAGTGATTTTGAAAACAAGAATTCTCCAGAATCGCTGACTGAACCTTTAGCTGCACAGTTGTACTTATATATGTACTAATATATTTTTCAAACAAAAGTTGTATTGAAAAAACTGAAGAAATGTAAATGTATGTAATGTAAAAGTGTCAACAAATTACCTTGAAAAAAATCACGAATACAATCGCAGATATAATGCTTTTACTACGGAAAATACTTTATTTTAAAAGGCAAAAAAAAAAACGACAGAAAGCCTCAGAAAGTCAGGGCGGCTTTACACAGGATAAAACATGGAAATAAAATATAATTTGGAAGAAGAAAAAAACATTCTCCCCTCCCCTGGCTACTATCGTTTCAGTCAAAAATACTTAATAATCTTTAGTTTCCCGTGATATCTCTTGTAGATACTTTTTAAACTCGACCATTTAACTACATCTGGAGCAAAGACAACCATCAATGCATCAAAGCAACATAGAGTGATTTAACAATAAATATTTGATGAGTTAGCCACTGACCCACAAAGTTTATATTACGAGACCTAGATATGAAAATCTGATTTTCTCTACACGTGACTATCTTCGCTCAACTGCAAAATATAATTTCTGATATGTCAAGGCTCTATTAACTTCCATTTTGACAGTTCATATTACTTAAAGGTGCTACTAGGAACTTTTAAATATTTCTGAAACAGTCTAATTTTTCCTCTGATAATCATAAATGACCTGTAACAGAAAGCGAGACCATCAGTGTAAAGAATGCTATTTTTATATAGTTTTTCTTAATGCCTTTGTCATGGGTATACGCTCACCCAGGCCAGGTACTACAACTGGCGTAGTAAAAACACTACCGCTTTTGTCCAAGAATGAACACAAACTGAAAGTTCCACGTTGCACCTTTAAATCCATGTAAATCATTTTTAAACACACATTGTTTTTATATATAGGTGTAAAATCAACTGGCTGCATGTAGGAAAAAGCGTGTGATACATATGAACAAATTCATGATCTGTAACAAACAAACTAAAGCCAACAAGCTGTACATACGAACCATGAAGTGAAGGCATCTTCTTCATAACTTATCAGCAACAAAGACACTGAATGATCCATAGATTGGTTTATAAACTGCAGGTCCAAGACGCATTTTAAACTTCCTCATTTATTAA
>NC_137226.1:4278568-4293568 GCF_949987685.1 Ammodytes marinus
ACACACACACACACACACACACACACACACACACACACACACACACACACGTTACTGGTTCATTTAACGTGCAGACATTGACTATAAAGCCCACTTTGCACTTTGGGGAAAACAAGACTCCGAACAGCTGTGTTTTAGTCAGCTACACTTAACACAATACACTCATCACACACACACACACACACACACACACACACACACACACACACACACACACACACACACACACACACACACACACACACACACACACACACACACACACACACACACACACACACACACACACACACACACACACACACACACACACACACACACACACACACACACACACACACACACACACACACACACACACACACACACGCTCCATCCATGCATAACGAGAGCAAACAACACAGTGTAGATGAAGCGGCCCGGGCATTTTACATTAAAATAGCCCCATGATTATGCATGGATGCAAAGCTGCATCTGATCCACAGGGAGGTTTTAATTCTTTGTCTCTCAGCTAGACAATGTGTCATGAAAACAAATGCCTTTGAAAGGATATCAATGCCACAATACAGGCATGGACATTTTCCAAGTGTTTGATTTTACACCATCCTTTTGGGATTTTCTGTAGCTCACTCATTTGTGTCACAACTAGAACGTCTTCTTGTCTTTACATAAAAAAAGTGCAAGTTTTGCATCGATTTAATGCAAGAAAACAATGTAAATAGACCCAATGTTATCAGGAAATACACAATGTTTACATGGGTTGCATATATTATACACCTCTGTAGGATAGTACAATAGTATTAGTTATGAAACCATCTTGTTGTTTGACTTTGAATCTATTCTTGCTCCAAAGATTCTCCTTGGCACAATGAGAACTACTTTAATATAGGTTAAATTGAGTGTCTAAAATTAATCATTATATCAAGTCATTGAGGGAATGTTTTTTTTTCCAAACTTTATTTCAATCTTTTAGCAGGACAAACATAGTATCAAGCAGTGAGATAATATCAGACAAAGATTTTTTGCAGTGTTGTACTTACTTGTTGGTGCACTCCAGAGTTTCCACTTTCCTGCGCAGCTCGTGGTTTTCGTTGGAGCAGTTCTCCACCCTGTGGTCAGACAGGGGAACTGCAGCATTAGTGACCGAACCATATGAATGCTCCATACACTCCCTATATTACATACTATCTATGCTCTCAACACATAATGTAGATCAGTGTTCTTATGTAAGTATCAATCTGGTTATACAGTAGTCAACATGCTCTGAATGACAAACCTCCCAGCACCAACTCATTTTGATGTGCTTTTGCAGTAATTTTTTAGTAGTAATAATGTATTTCGGTCAATATAAACAGCTTTACATCAGGAAAACATATTGCTTATTATACCTTCCCTTATTACAAAACTAAATATTTTTGGATACTACTGGTTTAAGTAAAAATAATAATAATCAAAACCAAACAAAACAATAAACATTTCTTTTTAAAAAAAAACTTAAGTTCTACAAGTAAATTCCATTTTCTATCTCAGCTTCTGTGATATTATGAAAGACTGAAGTCAAGATGGAGGCTCACTTCTTCTCCAGAGTGTCCATGTATTCTTTCTTCTTCCTGCGACTTTCCTGAGCAGAAATCTAAGGCGGAGAGAAAAGACAAACGCATCTGTGAAAACAGCTTGGCTTTTTATCAACATTTTATTCATCAAAAATAACAATAAAAGCCAGATACACAAAAACACACAATACAATGTCATCTATAAATCTGTTGCTTTTTAAAATTATTCTATTTATTGCAGAAGAGATTTAAGAAATGCCTTAAATTCAACAAAAAAATTTAAAAAGCTAAATGCAGGTTGAGATCCTGCTACATGAAAACAGGTCCATACAAAGTACTGTTTGTGATTCATCATTCTGACATTTTTTACCTTATTTTTGATCTTCCTGCGTATCTTCTTCAGCGCCTTCTCCTCGGCCTTGGTGAGCGGCAGTTTGGTGGGGACGGGGTAACCCTCGGCAACCAGAGTACGGCGCTCCTCCTCTGTCAACATCAACGGGCCTGAACCCTGCAGCTTCTACACAGGAGGAACATACACCCATAAAGTCTTTGTCTGAGCCAGTTATTAAAGTCACCTAACCACTAAGCAATATATCAGTTTCTTAAGAACCCCCTAGAGTAAGAATTTAACTTCCTAAATAAAAACTGACAACATTTGGAGCTTTTTTGACCAACAAATAAAGATAAAAACAGCGCTCTGAGAGACGGAGAAATGGACAGTTTAGGTGTGCTGTGCCCTACCAAACTAGCACTTCCAAGATGACCACAAAAAAAAATGAAAATGGAATGAAAATCTAATATTTATGTACAGTATGATAGTTTTGGGAAGTTTTCGGAAAAATCCTTGTGTTAATACATACACACAGACATATATCTGGACCCTAGATCTATTTGTTTCTAACAGACACTTGTAGATAAGTCCTATGATTGCTGTTGTGCTGCACTAGTATCAGCAAGAGAATAAAAAACTATCTGAAAAAATGATTTAAAAAAAAAAGTTGTCTGGTTAATAATGATATTTGAGATGAAGACAGCTATGTGTGGTCCTTACGTGAGGTGCAGTGAGCAGAGGTGAGTTGGAGAGGCAGGACTGTGCGCGTGGTGAGGTCTTGTGTCCGGCCTGTGAGGGAGGGGGGCTGGAGGGGGAGGTGGGACAGGACAGGCCCGGGGCAGCAGCGTGCACTGGGCTCTGGCTGCCCTCTGAGTCACTGCCATGGGAACTGGGAGGAGTGGGGGGCATCTGCAGAGACTCCAGACCTGAAATGACATGTTTATGATAAGTTAGCGCTTATTTAAAGGTGCAGTGTGTAATATAGGAGTACTTTGGGCGAAATCTAGTGGTGAAATTCTAGATTGCAACGCTCCCTTGCTAACCGCTGCCTTTGGGAATATATACAGAAGCTACTGAGGCCTTCAAGGATGATAAAATTGTTTCTAAAGATGGCATCATCCACCACTGCCTCAAGTCTTTCCAGAAATTACTTTCTCCATGCACACAGTAAATTTGAGGAAACTTGGGAAAAGTGTAAGCGGTATAACTCCAGCCTTTCTTTATATGAATCTGTTTTTGCTTTGGTATATTCCTTGCTGTATTCTCTTTCTTTTAAAACTGAAAACACCCCTTGTTGTTCTGTTTATAATGTGTATGTAGATGACTGTATAGATCGCACTCATGATGATTGTCAACGGTTATATAAATACAATGTGACTACTTAGAAAGATAATTTACAAAAAACTAAATCAAAAGGATGAGAAAAGTACATTTTGTTCCTTTGAACTCGTGCGTCTCATTCTGAGGTATTTACACAAACATCCAGCAGGGGTCGCTCTAGCAACAGATAAATGCCATGGCAACAGCAAGTGAAAGAGGAAGTTCTGACCTTTGGGAGAGAGATTGAGGAACTGGTCGACCTCATGAGGCTCCAGTTTTATCTGGGGGATTATGTTCTCCTCCTTTATCTGTGAACAGAGAAATTGTTAATAAAAAAATAAAAATAAAAATAAAAGAAAATACCAAATATAAAAATATATAAAATATCAGTTTTCCTCTTTAAAGAAAATCCAGTGTTAATACACAGCCTAGGCTCTGTAAACGGGCATGTTGCTAGCTACTGTTTGCCCCCTTTGTTTTGATATCCTTTGTTTACATACCAGTATACAGAACCTAGGCTGTGTATTAACACTGGACTCATTTTCTGTGCTCACAGACAGTACGGACAGGTAACAGATCATGAGGAGATATTCACTGATTTTGACCAAAAAATGGTTTTGACAAAATTATCTCCAGAATCTCTGACTCCATCTGTAATCCCCTGAGCTCTCACCTTGATGGCCTTGCCCTGGTGGCTGCTGGGAGTTGTAGTTTGGGCTGGTGGTGTAGCCGTGGCAGCAGCAGCAGCAGCAGCAGCAGTCGGGGTCTCCGTGGGGCCGTCAGTGTCCCGGGCTCCAGAGGCCAGAGACAGGGAGAGGGTCGGCAGCAGGGAGGGAGTGTCACACAGCAGGCTGTCTATGGTCTCCTCCTGCTCCATCGGCCACTCACCAGAATCCATGTCAGAATCTAAAGAGGCAACATGGACATCGACTATTAGGGATTTTCTGTCCATAAATTCCCCATTTTCGCATTTTTACTCACTTTGGGCTAATTTTGTTACTTTATCTACAAGTTCTGCATCTCTAAATAAGAGAATAACGATGGCTAGAAGCAGGAGTAGCTTCTGAGCAGATTAACATAGTTGCTAAAAAATGCAGAATTTTTACAGCATCTTGATCTTGCAAAATGGTTTTTGGCATATATTTGAGATAGGACATGTGGGATGTGAGATTTTTATGAAAAAGTGGCTTTAACTTAGGAGATATTTTACAAGTGATGAAAAGATTTATCGAGGGGCATTCATGGACAGTTGGAAATTAGAGAATCCGACAAAAATTACCATGTTTTCATCTTATTGTTTGGGGCACTTTTGAAACAAAACAATATACTTCTTCAAACCCCCTTTATGGGTTTTGGTGTTAGCTCGGTTATTCAAATACTTCTAAAGGATAAAATGCTGTTATATCTTGCTTCTCACCGGCGTCACTGCCTTGGTCCCCGGTGAGGTGTGAGAGGGGGGACTGTGGCCTGCTGTCCCCACAGAGGGAGTAGCTGTGTTCGGCCGTGATGTGAGGAGGCAGAGGGGAGGAAGGGGACAGGTCTCCCCCGTCCTCCCCCTCCATAGCCTCCGCTCCCCCCCTCCCTCCAGACAGGAACGGGTCGCTAAGCAACTGGCCCAGCAACGCATCCTGGGACAGGTCGTCAAGGAGCTCGCTGAAGTGCTGCAGAAAAGAGAAAGAAAAACAAAACACTATGAGGATATGTTTTTGAGGTTATATTTATTTAAAGCGATAGTGCGTAACTTTCTCATATAAATGAATGTTGGTTATGTTAAAGCCATCGCCAAATGAGTTGACACAAAGTTGAGCTAAGTCTATCAGCTCCACAAAACTCTCTATTTCTCAGTATGGCAACGTTTACAAACGACAGAAGAAGACACTAATATCTGTTTTGCTGTCTTTATTCAAAGGTCACACATTATGCAAATTTTCAGTTTCAACAGTGCCATTGTCAAATCTCCTCTGATTGCTCTCCCCTTGTGACATCGTAAGGGGAGGGAAATCCAACTGGGGTTTTTGAACACAGGTTTTCTTCAGAATGGTGGAGGTGGAGGGGGTTGTGTTTAATCTCTAGACACACCAGGGGACCCATGTTAACATTAAAAAGTGCATTTTGCTAAATTAAACACTAATATAAAATATCAATCAAACACGAGGCCACACACAGAAGGAGCCAGACAAATACTTATATAAAATCTCACAGTGAGAATCTATGAAACCCTTCCTGTAATTACAAGCTGCTAAAATTTTTATAGCATTTTTCCCCTTTGCTCTCCCCTAGGGCAACACTTAAAGCAGACAATTAAAATCTTGTAAAAAATAAATGCATTGGCCCTTAAGACAAAATCTCACCCCTCAAACCACTGCGTCTCTTTCTGTGTGTGTGTGTGTGTGTGTGTGTGTGTGTGTGTGTGTGTGTGTGTGTGTGTGTGTGTGTGTGTGTGTGTGATTCTCAGAGGGGCGAAACATTTACTAAACAGAAGTTCACACACACACACACACACACACACACACACACACACACAAGCCCTCCTCTTCCTTAGACCCCCTAATCTCCTCTTTCATCCCCCCATCCTCTCTCCTTCACCTCCTTCACTACATTCCTTCAGCTGCTGCATTCTCTCTATCTTTCTCTGCCATCTTTCAACAAGGTGATGTTGTGGGTAGATCTACAGACGTGTTCAGGTGTTGTGACTAACGTAAACACAAAGCACGGCAGGTGATGTGATGATAGCAAGCTGACATGCATCTCCTGTGTGTGTGTGTGTGTGTGTGTGTGTGTGTGTGTGTGCGTGTGTGTGTGTGTGTGTGTGTGTGTGTGTGTGTGTGTGTGTGTGTGTGTGTGTGTGTGTGTGTGTGTGTGTGTGTGTGTGTGTGTGTGTGTGTGTGTGTGTGTGTGTGTGTGTGTGTGTGTGTGTGTGTGTGTGGTACAGTGCATGTTGGTAGAAGTTGTTGCAAACTGGTAGAAGTAAAAAAAACTTTTTAGATGCACATGTAGTTTGCGTGTCAAAAAACATAACATTCTAAGGGTAAAAAAACTACCGTCGGTCCAATAGTTAATATGTCTATTGAGCGGTATTATATGAGCTAAATCATGAGACATTGGAATTATAGGCAGCAGTCCCCATGGCTGAAACAATTAAATGTTGTGTGTCCACTAAAGTTTGCTTTTAAAATGTCCTTTTTTTTTTGTAATCAACAGTCCAAAACTCCAGAAATATCCAGTACACAATGACTTCACTCAAACAATAGCACTCTGTAACCATTTTCTTTTTCCACCCATGTCCTCACACGAACCCATTGCCCTCCTCCCAAGACAAAGTAAGTGAAACTATTTCTGATGTAACTTCCAACCTCTCAAGGATTCTGTTGCCGGGCAGATTAAGCCGAATGTGGCCAATGGAATATTAGATCTGGCGGAACACACTGAGGGCTCAGCCAATGAATGAAAAGGACGGAACGCAATTTAGAATCAATCGCACATGGAACTGTGAGATTCTGGAATGTTGGAAAATTCTACAGGCAGATGTGTAGAGTCGAGACAGACAGTTTTTCATTGCTTTGTTGGAGTGAGAGTCAGAGGGATGAAGAAAGAGATTGAAATTTAAGATGGAGGACACAGGAGGAGCGTGGACGGCCGAACGCCAAGCATGTGGCTTCAATTATAGAGTGATACGCTCTCTCTCTCTCTCAACACACACACAGACACACACACACACACACACAGACACACACAGACAGACACACACACACACACACACACACACACACACACACACACTAAAATGACCCCTTCACTCCATTAACACACAGCACACTCATTCCTCGTATGCTGCCCTAAATGGATCTGTTTCAGGCCTCCGTGTGTGTGTGTGTGTGTGTGTGTGTGTGTGTGTTTGTGTGTGTAGGCTGTGTCTAGGTGTGTGTGTGTGTGGAGCAAACACCGACAGCATGCCGTGAACTTATTCAAGTATAAAGGAAGACAAATATTTACACATTCACCCTCCAACCTACTGCAATTTCCATCTTTAAGAGCATCAATCTTCAGTGTGTGTGTGTGTGTGTGTGTGTGTGTGTGTGTGTGTGATACGAATGCATATTAAAATGTGTGTGTTTGGCGAATTTGCACATGTTGACAAAACCCATCACATCATTGGCAAACATTAAAACTGCCCCCCCCCCCCCCCCCCCCCCCACCCCTTCACTACCGTCGCCTGGTTACCACATCTCCCCGGTTACCAAGAGCTGTCTCATACGTCAATCTGTTGCTAGTGATATTATTGAACCTGTCTTTAGATGTTTAAAGAGCACACAGACTAAATGACAGTTAAGGGTTCGGCTGGGCTGATGATAGTAATTATATAGTGTCGCCTCAAATGAATAGAATACCGGTTGTAGCTGTTACTTTATTTTACTCTCCACACCTGGAAAACATGTAAATCAACTAGGCCTACATTAAAATTGCAAAACATATCTTCTTTAAACTATAATTAAGGACATAGACAGATGTATGGCCCTAAATCATAAGGCCCTCAAAAGACTTTTAGGATAACAACTAAACATTATGGTATCTCGGATGAAACTTCCATTTATTCATGATATCATAATATTACAATCCATGTTTTTGGACGTACAAATCTTTTAGGAAAATTGGTATACTAAAATGGATATTTTGTAGAGTCCTATTAAATATGAAAAAAAAGGAATCTCATTTCAACAATTGTGTTGTTGTGTCTTGTCCTAATATGGATGACACAATGATTAAATAAAAAAAAATAAAAATACAATATTAACTGAGATATAAAAGTTAACTGAATGTTTTATTTATTTGCGTGTGGTCCATGTACAGATTATCAGGACATCTTGTACACTGCTCGCAAATTCCTAAATGATCAGACGGAAGAGAAAGCAATTTAAATAAGATTGATTATAGGTCTAAGCTTAAAAAGAGGGCGTAGTTTTTAGGGAGGAGTAATTATATATAGAACCCATCTTTAAAAAATAGAAAAAGCTATGCCATTTCTGTGGATTCAGACCCTGTTTATTTGACCTTTGACATAAGCCTTTTCTCTCTATGGCTCAGTCCTACTACACTGCATTATAACACAGCTAAAAAAGCCATAATATAAATGATAATAAACATATAATCCACCCAAAATGGCGACGGGCAGAGTAACAAATAAAGGCACATTTTGTTTAGGGAAAGGAAATGGGAGAGGTCCAACTCCAGCACAACCACACCAAAGACATATAATGCTGATGTATACGCACCCTGTCATTTAAACAGGGACCGTGTGTGTGTGTGTGTGTGTGTGTGTGGTTGGTTGTGGTTGTGAGCGTAGACCGGGCGGCAGGGTCAGTCATTCCTATAGCTGGGTGTAACTCATCACTCTCACACACACACACACACACACACACACACACACACACACTACAGAAAGCTCTTTGTCTTCGCTACCCAACAGAGAGGTGTTATTTGGGGCCGACCGTAAGCTGACACTCTCCAGATGGGACACAGAAGGACCCAGAGAGTTGAAATCTTAATGGGAAAGAAAAAAACTGTGTGTGTGTGTGTGTGTGTGTGTGTGTGTGTGTGTGTGTGTGTGTGTGTGTGTGTGTGTGTGTGTGTGTGTGTGTGTGTGTGTGTGTGTGTGTGTGTGTGTGTGTGTGTGTGTGTTAAACTGGGTGTTTAAACTGGGAACTAGGGCACCAATCAGAAGGTCATTTTACCTGCCGATTACAAAGAGGCTATTCTCACATTTCTCTGTACAACGTTCCACCTGTGAAACCAAGCCAAACAAGCAGGAAAGAAATACCTTTGCTGAAAGTGCAGATTTTAATCTTTTAATTAAGCTACAATGGAGTCTGTAGATAGATCGAAATACAGCGTGATTTTCTTTCAAGTTCGGGGTGAAATGTCAGTGTTAAGTAGAAGTCCTGTGGCAACCAAAGGCATGGGAAAAACCTTTCAGAAATGTAGCTGTACTTTTAATAGGTCTGATTATAACCAAATAAGATGAATACATATGAAGGAAAGACTTAAGAATTGGTTGTATAGGTCTGTTGAAAAATCAGAAGAGGAGCTATAGTACTGATTGAGATTTTGAACTGATAGTGGCACTAAGGGAAACTTAAGGGATCAAAAAAGTTCCTCAAGAGGGGAACACGGATTTCTGAAACTAAGTTCACACCAATACGTTCAATCGTTGTCGAGAAATTCCACACAGAACCACAAATGTCAACGTCACGGTGGCGCTAGAGGAAAACCGTGGGAACATCAAAGTCAGTGGGATTCATCTTCAAGGGATCGTGAATATTTTTACAAACTTTCATGGCGATCCATCCAATATCTTTTGAGATATTTAATCAGAACCGAAGTGATGTAAAGTGTTACCAACAGGTTTCAAATTGCCAATTACAACAACAACTACATTGCATTTTTGAAAGTGTTGCTACTGCCTTTGCTGTGTGGGCCTATCTAGGCATCCAAACCCAGCTGGCCAAGTGGTTCAAGTATTTGTGCTGCTTATCGCAAGTGCTACAGATTACGATTAAGTTTCGATTACATCTCGTAGCGCTGTTTTTTTTCCTTTTTAAATGGTGGTCACACATTTTTAGTTAATCCTTTTTGTTACCATCCCCATCCCCAATGTAAATGGTTCTTACTAGTCTTTTATACACAGTCTATGCTACTATAGTCAAGCAAAAATACAAGGTGTTCTTTTGCTGTCCAAAAACAAGTGAACTGACCAACAGTTTTATTTCCTAGTAACCTAATAACCAGTCAGAGTACTAAGTGATAAATCCTGACCATTATAAAGGCTCAACAGCTGTGTTGGTCACTAGTTGGCAGCTAAATGAGTGGGAGTGGAAGGAATGTCCTCACAGGTGTGTAATTCTGCCATAAAGAAGGATGTGTGTGTGTGTGTGTGTGTGTGTGTGTGTGTGTGTGTGTGTGTGTGTGTGTGTGTGTGTGTGTGTGTGTGTGTGTGTGTGTGTCTGTTTTAACCCTTAATGACTAAAAGGTTGAGTTTTTCGGAGGAAGGAGGAGAAAGTTTGATGATGTAACACCTCCCTTACCCTTGAAACAGGCAAACCAGATGTGAAAGAGTAAACACACACACACGCACACACACACACACACACACACACACACATACACACACACACACACACACACCAGAGACCAAAGGGTCATCTCCTTTTAGTGTGTGTGCTAGCGTGTGTGTACTTTGCCCTGCATGGACACATATGTGTGTACTCTTACTTATGATAAAGCTTCACATCATACGAACACAAACACAAACACACACACACACACACACACACACACACCTTATCAGAAACATTCATTCATGTCAAGATAATGATAACTTAATGACTGTTTGATACACGTGTCTCACGTTCTAAAGTTTGAAGAGATATCAGATCAGTTTGACTAAATGAACCGCATGAACTCTTTAGTAACGCTGTTCATTAAAGTGACTATGAGGAACTTTCAGTTGTTGTTGATTCTATACTAAACTATACTTCCTCAAATCTTTTTAATTTATGTTTGAAAACATTACCAGATCTTGGGCATCACTTTTCTAAAAACTCCCCAAAAGGTTTAAGAGTTATTCTAAAAAATGGCTGAGTCAATGGTTAATAGATAATTTACTAATACTTTGTACAGTGGATCAGTTATAAACCATTAATGAGAAAAATCTAAGGGTTGTCAGGTTGTGAGAAATGTATCTATAAGTAATGAATATACGGTCAAAAGGTTCTCACTTAATAAGCCAACAATTCTAAAGTCATTTGGTCAGTAATAGATATGTAATAAATACCAAGTCTGAAGTTATTTCTCGTCAGAAGTTGTCACACAAAATTTAAGGATACATTACATTTTTAAGATTTCTTCGGTTTAAAAACAATCCCGATATAGCCTCTCTGTACATGGGATACATGGGTCAGGGCTGAACACTTGTTTTTTTAAAGTGGCAGCACTGGTGCTAGCAAGCAAAAAAAAAAATCAGTAGCACAAACGTTTATTTTGTAGCACAAAAAGTATGATCGAAAACTTGCATGGAGTGATGGAACAGTCTTCCAGGGTACAGTGCAAACAGGAGCTGCTAATAGCTTATTCCACATACTTTTAATTGTGCCAATTTACAAAACATTGGTCGAATGTATCCCACTCACTGACTCACTGCCTCCATGAAAACAGTAATGGAAAGGGAAGGTCATTCCTCCACCAATGGCTGTCTTTGTTAGATGACTTCTCTACGTGGTATTTTGGCCCAGAAGAAGAAAATGTTATTCATTCTTCTTCTCTTGCTTCAATGTTCCCACACGGTCTTTTCCCATAGAACTGCAGACCAGTTCCAGCTAAATTCCCCCCTCCTCTCCCCGCTGTCTCTGTAACCCTCTTGTGAAATTCCCAAAACACTTCACGATAACAAAAAGACACACAAATATTTGCATATCTGGAACTAAGTTTGCTGTGATAAAATGTCCTCTTGTTAGCATTAGTATTCTTTTTCTTTTTTTTTAGATATATTTGTTTTGAAATGGGGAGACAGAGAGAGAGGGGGAATGACCTGCAGTAAAGGTCCACGGGTCGGATTTGAACCCACGACCACTGCACCGAAGGACAAAGTCGATATGGTACACGCTCTATCCACGACTACGCCACCGGAGCATTAGCATTCATGATTGAGCCGTCCCAGCTGTTTAAGTCTGTAAGATAACTCTGTTGGAATGCTAACAATGTGTGCCAGCTGTGTTAACACTCAGCTGAAGTACATGTGTAGAAACTTGATCTGCGGAGCGGCAGGGATTCCTCGACTGGCTGTAAATACAACATCCTAAATACCTGTCAATAGCACACAAGGGCCAAAAGCTTGTTCTGAGGTTAGGTTAGAGCAGCCTACAGAAATTCAACTAAAGGGCTTTTTTTTTTGCTTTTTAGAGACAGTTTAGAGATTTTTTTTAAAGTAACAAAAATGTTTGGCTTAGAATCTAGATGCGACTGCGTTTATAAGGTTGTTGCATGTTGATTTTCACATTTGAAAAAAACTAGAGGTGGGCATAGATTAATTTTTTTAATCTAGATTAATCTAGATTAATTTTGGAATTAATCTAGATTAATCTAGATTAAAATGGCTCATTTGAATTCATTCATAATATGTGTGTGCTCCTAAATAATGACTCAAAGTAAGTCTTTGAGAACGTGTTTCTCAAGCCAGGTGGCGCATCAGACCAGGGGCTCATCTCCTGTGCAGGTGCACACCTAATGCATCAAGTTAACTTGCGTGCAGAAAGAGGATGTCACGGAACTCATGTCCGTTAGCTTTTCAATATAAGACTGTCAAAATAAAAGTCCCGCAAAACAATCGTTATTTTGGGGATTAATTTCTCCGCGTGAGAAATTTGAGTTGTAGGCTAGCGTGTGAGAGTGTGAGCTGGTTGATATGAGTGTGTCTCACGGCCAAAAGGGTGAGACTTGGCAGCTCTGTCAGTTGTCAAACAAAGCGGACGGACGTGGTCTCTATAGCAACGAGATCAGCTGAGCTATCACTGATAAAAAAAAATATTGTTTCCATAATGATTTCCATAGCCTTAAGCCATAGGCTAGCCTACATGTTGTGTAATTCAGTGATTTTCAACCTTTAATGAGTCGAGGCTATGCATTGGCTTTGGCGATTTCCCTTGCCTCTTTTTTCTCTCTCCACACAAAGCTCTCCCATTGCACACACGCATGCCCCGGCCGCTTCCGAGAGCACAGACTGTTAGAACTCCTACAGTAAACCAATTCCGCATTGCACAAGGTGCAAACAACCTTGGTCTTCTTGTCGAGGTTTCCATTGGGAAGCTTCTTAAAAATACATTTTCCCTGAAGCAAACCCGGCGGCTTCCTAGCTGCATCCATGTCAGCACGTTACGTTTGATGTGGTAGGCTACACAGGTGCGAAGTCGGACTCGTTCTGACTCGTGCACTACAGTGCAATTCGGCCAGGTATACATCCGCGCTAAAATAAGAGGAACAAGAGATTAACGGCGATATTTTTTTTTATCGCCGATAAGAGCTGCGTTAACGCCGTTATCGGCCCACCACTAAAAATTTTTTTTTTAAATCTGCAAATTTCTTGAATTATTCAGAAAAACTTTTAAGTTTGACTTCTTGTGCAAAAATGACATAATTAGATGAATATGTAATATTTTTGGTGAGGTCCAAATAAATCAAAACAACACCCTCTCCCACCCAAACAGAAATAAATGACCTCATACTTGAATAGTCACTTTAAATTGCAATTTTTTCAAATGCTTCTCTATATGTCATTTTTTTCCCTTCGTTAGACACTTTCAAATGCACCAGACACTTTTACAGTTGTTCTGACTAAGTTGTTTTGCCCATTAGGTGTCCTAGTTGTGATATCTGTTATCTAGTCATACTATTTATTGCATTAATTGCCGTTTTTATGGGCTCACTATTTACTATTCACTGCTTTAAAGTTACTGTTGAAATTGCCATTCATTATGATTATCAGTCTACAAAGTCACCAAGGCTGTTAGTGTTAAATCCATGGGAAACTTTGGAATATTTGGACCAGAGTATTTGACTGACAAACTAGCTTACATAGCCTTCAAAGAGCTACAGGCATGCTCTGTATAAAAACAGCATTTTATGACTCATGTCTTAAGATATTCCAACGCGATACAAATCTCTTAACACTAAAGCTATTACATGTTTGCCCAGTCAGCTGAGCCAACTCATGCATCAGATAAGCCTGATAACAGGGCTAGAATCACTTATCATATGTGTAGCAGCTGTGTGTGTGTGTGTGTGTGTGTGTTTAATCAGTAAAACAAGACAAATCACAGGCCTTGGAGGGCTTCTGATATCTGAGTGTCCTAACAAGCATAGCTGTACAAACATGTGTGTGTGTGTGTGTGTGTGTGTGTGTGTGTGTGTGTGTGTGTGTCTACAGCAGGCGTGTCCAACACCATAGCTTCATGTCAGGACTATGTTGGAGTATAAATGTGTGAGATCGTCATGTCTGATTCACGGTGTATAGTCTGGGAGTTGCTAGACTCACAGACACACACACACACACACACACACACACACACACACACACACACACACACACACACACACACACACACACACACACACACACACACACACACACACACACACACACACACACACACACACACACACACACACACACACACACACACAAATCTGTTCCGTTGACATAATTCGTTCCGTAATGTCTCATGATCTCCCCCTTGAAGAACTCAAGCTCAGACCAGAATGACCTCGCTTCGCAAAAATGCCCTTCGTTCCAAGGAACTGGTTCACACATGTATAAAAGTAGAGCACAGACACACACACACACACACACACACACACACACACACACACACACACACACACACACACACACACACACACACACACACACACACACACACACACACACACACACACACACACACACACACACACACACACACACACACACACACGCACACACACACACGCACACACACACACACACACACACTTCCCTGACCCAGATTCTAGACACCGATTCCAGCTTTATCTTGCCAGAACTTGATCTACCAATCAAGAAGCCGATACGTGCACCAGGAAAAAGCAGGAAAGTCACGGAAACAACAAAAGCAGCAAAGAATCTCAGATGAAAGTCTGATGGAAATGTTTGGTTGTGTGCCTCTGTTTGACTGAGTTAAGTGTTTGGGTGATTATGTTGTTCACTGTTTGTCCTTTACTTTGATCTTCTTT
>NC_137226.1:4298568-4306068 GCF_949987685.1 Ammodytes marinus
CATGCAGATGTGCTGACAGTGTTGTTGTTATTACAACAACTTCTGAAGTTACGCACTACAGCTTTAAGAATTCCTCCTTCCACCTAATATGGATGCTGGGTTTAAATCTGGGTCAATGCTGGTCTTGCTGTGTGTGTGTGTGTGTGTGTGTGTGTGTGTGTGTGTGTGTGTGTGTGTGTGTGTGTGTGTGTGTGTGTGTCATAGTGAAGGGTTTTTTAATCCCCTGCAAAAGGCAAACACTCAGGGAAACTTGTTTGGGCGCGCAGAGGATCTTTCATTCCTCAGTAGGAGCTGAGCGCTGATGCTTGCCAAGTAGGAACACGCTTGAATGTCAAGTTGCACACACACACACACACACACACACACACACACACACACACACACACACACACACACACACACACACACACACACACACACACACACACACACACACACACACACACACACACACACACACACACACACAAAGCCTTTGCACGGATGAATGGGCTTGTTCATGTCTCTTTGAATAAAAAGGTAAATGTTAAAGATAGGTGAGGTGCAATGGAAAACAATGCAGACCTTCGGGTTTTAAAAATGTTGAGAACTGATATTATAGATAAAAGCTAATGGGAGTAAGATGTTTGGAATATTTTTTATTTTAGTGTGTGTGTGTTACTAACTTGAACCATCTCACTTAGGTGGCCAATAAAAGTCACCCAGACATCAGATGTACCTTGTTCAAATTGGCCCTCAGTCTGCAGCATAACATCCCAGACAACCATTTGGTCCTCTCACACTCCGATACAACAACCACCATCAACACTCCTCAAATGGTTAAACAGAGAAACTGCCTCTGTCCCCTACAACTGGTTGAGGTCTAAAAGTTGGTGAAAGATGCATAGAGAAGCAGTAGTTTGCATCCTCACTAGTCTAACAAAAGGTGGTGCAAAGACTATATTAGAAATTACTAAATTGGAAAGAATTCATCTATCTCTTATAACCTCTGCCAGAAATGACTCATTCCAACAAAACTATGGTTATCATTTCTAGGCCAGATCTAGTGCAAATGCAGAATATTATTTGATATTGAGTATGGAAAACCAGTTTATATGGAATAAAAAGTAAAAAATAATAAGACAGACACTTAGGAAGGAAGAATAGAAATGGGGTTAAATACACAGAGAGATAATTGGAGGGCAAACCAAAGACGAATAACTAAAAGTTCACAGTAAAAGTATTAAAGAAACTAAGAGGTTATCAAGCTGTTTAGCAGGAGACATGGGAGCAATGGAAAAAACATTCTGGCATTTTGGACAGGAGCCGACTCGTCCCAGCCATAGATAGTAGGTCCCAACTCCCCCCCAGGAGTGACTCATAGAGAGAGAGAGAGGGGGGGGGGGGGTCAAAGGTTAACTATACAGCGGATGGAAAGGCCTCTGTCTTAAACATGCTCTTAATTGGGAACACTTCTTCTTCAAGTCCAAACTGAGGATATGAGCAGCAAGAGCCATAAAAAAAGGAAAACTGGGACAACATCAAAGTTGAGAGGCTCCTCACAGCTAATGCTCCACTCTGTTTAATAAGCAGTTTACAGGATTTAGACACTTTGAAGTTTGCAACTTTAAGCTCCTGCTGAAAGCCCCCCACTGCGACTGAGAATTCTGCTGACTCCACAACTTTAAATTCTTAAAGACTAGGATATTCTATACTATAATACTCTATATTATGCAAAAACTGAAAAAAAAATGCCACTCATATTGTAAAAGTTGTAAGAGTCGCCCAAGAAAAAGAGCAGTAGTGGAAAATAACGTTAAAGCTATAGTGTGTAACTTATGTTGCCCCCCAAGAGGATATAGCCTAGATGAAGTAAGCATTCAGTGATCACACATGGATTGTATACCTCCTGCTGTAAGTCCAGGGTTATATTTAGCAATAGAATCAACAACTGAAACATTTTGTGGGCACTTCTTGAGTGTCGGGGGGCGACACCAGTTTGTAAACAACCAAATACAGAGAGAGTTTTGTGGAGCTGATAGGCTTAATCAACTTTATGCCAACAAAATTTGGCGATGGCTTGAATGTAACTGTTATTTATTTATCTGAAAAAGTTACACATAGCTTTAAAGTTGCAAAAATGTCAGTCGAAAAAGAGCAGTAGTGAAAAAGAAGCAGAAGGAAAACCAGACAGCTTCAGTCTCATTTTAGGGCACACACACACACACACACACACACACACACACACACACACACACACACACACACACACACACACACACACACACACACACACACACACACACACACACACACACACACACACACACACACACACACACACACACACACACACACACACACACACACACACACACACACACTTTCAAAACCTTTTATGGTGCCTAAAGCAAAACAAGAGGGGGCAGAGAAATGCAGCATCAAGAGAGAAGAAGAGAGTGAAGTGAGACACACACATACACACACACACACACACACACACACACACACACACAGATGCAAAGACAGACAGGCAGACAGACAGACAGAGAGACAGACAGACACATACACACAAACACACGCACAAATGCAAAGACAGACAGACACACACACACACACAGCGAAAGGGTAAATTTAGCTTTGCCTCAGAGAACCAAGGCTCCTGTGGATTTTCCATAATGACCCCCCCCCCCTCTCTCTCTCTGGCTGATTACTACCTTGGCTTTGCTCTCACATGTCTGCCGGTCGGAGTCTGAGGCAGCAGGAGAAATCTTGCATCAGATTCACAAAAAATAAAAAAGTAGAAGAAGTAGAAAACGTGTCCTCCAATGTCCATGTGCAAACCATCTGTAGACCACTGTGACTCTCTGAACCCAGAGAGAGGTCAACTCAGTGAGACAGCTCCAGTTAAAACAACAGGGGAGTGAGACAGAGAGGTATAGGCCTCGAGATGAGAGGCAGATGTTGTTCAATTTGCTGAATATTTTTATTTCGATCAGGGTGGAAAAACTTTAGTAAAATCCAGTAGAGCCCAAGCTACTAAAACTTTTAGGGAAATTTTAAAGGAAATTTTTTCGATTTAACCGTGGTCTAATTTTCATGATTGTGTCTATTGTGACTTTGCAGTCGACACCTTCATTGTAGAGATTCAGGAACCTAGTCCGAGTCGGATTTCCTTGTTCAATTTCCATTGTACAAGTTGGAAAATGAAACAAACCCAAGATACTTTGGTTAATGCTGAATTGCATTGCACAGCTTCAGTCAATAATAACACAGGCAACAATAACACAGGCAGAGTGCTAACATTGGTAGCATCGGCCTTGGAAGAATGAACTTACACGGATTAACAACATACATTTACATTAGCACAAGTAGGACAATGCAATCAGGTAATAATAAATACCCCATTTACTGGCATTTTTCATCTGCAAAAGGATTATACTTCAAGCGGGGACCATTCTTCTTTGTATTATTTTTCTATCAACAAAATCTTTAAAGTTCAGTGTCATGGCTGTTAATGGGCTGTATTCCATTTCACACAGTCAACTCTGAGACCAGACCTGAACATCCTGCTCCACACCTGTAGTAATAACACTATGATCTTTATTATTATTAGGCTTCAGCTCGTCTGCTTGTTGTATTCAGGTCAGCAAATGCCAGTAACATGTTTGACATTTACTAAACAATAGAGACAGAGTTAACCTTCAGATTTGCATTGACAAATGTGACTGGTGGTGAAATTACCCGTCATTTATTTGTTATCTATATGTGTGTGTGTGTGTGTGTGTGTGTGTGTGTGTGTAAATTAAGTGTGCATGTATGCGTGTGTGTGTGTGTGTATGTGTGTAAAGTAAGTGTGTGTGTGTGTGTGTATGTGTGTGTGTGTGTGTGTGTGTGTATGTGTGTATGTGTGTAGAGTAAGTGTGTGTATATGTGTAAAGTAAGTGTGTATATGTGTAAAGTAAGTGTATGTGTGTGTGTGTGTGTGTGTGTGTGTGTGTGTGTGTGTGTGTGTGTATATGTGTAGAGTAAGTGTGTGTGTGTGTGTGTGTGTGTGTGTGTGTGTGTGTGTGTGTGTGTGTGTGTGTGTGTGTGTGTGTGTGTGTGTGTGTGTTTATGAATGGCGGCCTCTCTCACAGACACATAGAGCCATTCACAGAGAGACATGCTGAGGCCACCAGTGAGCAGGATGCCTCGCCTCAGCGGAGAACAGGCTCTGGACTGTCAGCACACGGACCAAGATGTTTACCCTCCCACTACGTCTGCCTTTGCTTCTGTTGCATAGAAACAACTCTGTCCTGAGTAGAGCTGCCATATGAATCATAAGGAAATCATGATCTTGATTCATATATCTAGGGGATATCATGTCTAGATGATGACAATACTCTCTCTTATAAATGAAAATATATGATTTCTTAAGTATTTGTAAAGATGATGTACTTTCATGTATGCATTTATGTTAATATGTATTTATATCTGTGTTGTGTTAAGTTTTTCTTGTGAATTGTATTAAAAAAAAGAAGAAAGAAATACTATCTCTAATATTTTCCTTTGCATTTAAGTCACGCTGAAGTCACTTCTTTGCTTGGGGAACAATTCCAGCTCTTATAAAGGCTACAGTCAATGACAATTAGCTGCATAATGTAAAACAAAACAAGCTATTAATGTATCATTCACACACACAACTCAATCGATGTTGTAACTTGTCAGTATTCCTCCTTGAAACTTCAAAATGCTGATACTTGTAACCAAGAAGCTACAGTGGTTGGTTGTCCAAACGGGCCTGGGTGCTAGATTCTATTTATTTATATTACATAGCCTATTCCAAAGCTGTTTATGTACATTGTTTGTTTTTTGGGTGTATAAGTGTCATGGAAAAAAACAGAATTGTATGAGAAAATCGTGATATAAATTCTTGAGGATAAAAAAAAATAATTTAATCGAGAATCATGCAGCCCTAGACCTGAGTGTGTGCTACTGCGCAGATAATAAAAACAATAAAACGTGCTATTGACAGCTGGAGTACAATTTATTATGTTCAGAGAGGTAACTTAGTCTTTATTTGCAGGTGTGCTGCTGTGTGTGTGTTACGTAAGAAGTGCACACATAGTTGGAAAGCCCTGAAGCATGTGCACAGCAAATATGCTCCTCTTCAATGTACTGAGTGAGTGCAGCCAGTGAGTACAACATGTGCTAAAGGCCACGCCAAAAAATGTTGGAAAGAAGTCACTGTGTGTGCAACCACATGCAATAGCATTTAAAGTTTAAAAATGGCCGCTCCCTCCTCCCCCGCTGTCGCCAACTATTTCCAGACAGAAACGTGATCGCAGTCAGTGTCACTTTCCCTCTCTCTTTCCTTTGTCTGCGGCCGACCTGTATATTTTATTTATACTATATACCAGAGTAATGCATCTTTAAAATCATTGTAGAACTACTGCACTGTTTATTTATGACCACACATATTTTCCGACTTACCCCTTTAAAGGCACTACGAGTAAGATGGCACGTTGGCGTCCCCTTTGGACAAAAGCGGTAGTATTTTTACGACGCCCGCTGTCGCAAATGCTCGTGCCAGGCGCGTGAGCGTGGACTGAGAAGGGCGCAATATAGTGCATGTTCGTGTGTTGAAAGTGTGAGGACTCTTTTCGGCTCCGTGAGAGTGGTTTTGACACTGCATCAACTAATGCCAGTCAGTACACACACCTGCTTGCAATGAGTTGATTCAGCAGCGTCACCTAACTACTCTCTCTCTCACGGAGCTGTGTCCTCACAGAAAGCGAATGAATGAGAGACGGCAGTTAGTAGACTATGGATCACGATGAGGTAATGTGTTTGTGTTGTTGATGTAAATAATGACTATTTCAGATAATGGTTATCTGATGATGGTGAAGCAAAGCAAACTTTGTGTTAGTACCAACCGCTCATTCATTTAGCAGTCTAGTTTCGCTCTCGTGAAATTGTATACACGTTGCTTGGCAACGTCCTCCCGCCCGCCTATCACTCACTCTCCCTTTTCGCTTTTCTTCATTGCATTCTCTTTTTTTTCTTTGATGGTTCAGCCCCGTTATCAGTCATTTATGACGACAAATAACTGTCTCAAACAAGGCTCCCGCTCCCCTTCCCTCACCTGGAGGGATAGGCTTCTCAAATCGCGTTGCAGCGCCACACTGAAATCTGCAACCAATACGGATATGTGACCATAGAGCCTGCACGAGCGAACCGAAAATCGGACTGGGTGTGCGACCAGACCAAAAGCAGTAATAAAAACTATATAAAAACGTCTTTCTTTGCACTGATGGTCTCGTTTGCTGTTAAAGGTAATTTATGATTATCAGAGGAAACATGAGGTTGTTTAAAAGATATTTAAATGTTACTCGTATCCGCTTTAATACACTGTGTCTTGTCTTGCATTCAAAGATTTAATGTTTTAGAAAATGAAATGTGTAAAACTAGTTGTTAGAAGGGAAAAGTAAGGAAAATAAAAACATTTCTAAATAGCAGAAGTTCAATTCTTCTATTATCTACTACCCAGAGAGTTATCAGATTTGTCTGTTTGGGATTGGTAAGGTTTAAGGTAAACATCATGGTTTAGGTCAATGTCGATTAGCATAAAAAGTCTGTGAATTCTTGCATGTGTGAGATACTTTCCTGTGTGCTGGCGAAAGTAAAGTATAAGACAATATACACACTGTGCAGTATCTGCTAAAGGGGTGGACATTCTGTTAATACTGGACACAGCTATCAGTCTATGCAGATGGATAATCCAGATCTTGACAAGATGCTTGTAATAAAACTGGAAGGCCAAGTTTCCTAAATACAAACGCAGACGTCTGGTCAGAAAACCCAAAAGAAAAGTAGACTTAACAAGGAGCTGTGCATTTGTCCACTCCTATTGACACTTTAAGGCGTGGCCATTCATAGATTAAAATAACAGATCCATCACTGTCTAAAACTGTACAGACAAGATCTTCCGGAGTGTAATAATGAACGTGTGACATTCTATATGACATTATGTTAAAGGTTTAAGGTGGAGTCAGCTATTCTGGAGAAGGCTTGTTGTCAAAATCACCTTTTGTCAAATCAGTGAATATCTCCTCATGACCCACTACCTGTCCGTACTGTTTGTGCACTGATCGGGTGTTAATACAAAGCCTAGACTCTGTAAACTGGTATGTGAACAAAGGTGGCCCAACATAGCTAGCAACATGCCAGTTTACAGAGCCTATGCTGTGTATTAACACTGGATTTTCCTTCAGTGCACACACAGTACAGACAGGTAGTGGATCATGAAGAGATATTCACTGATGTTGACAAAAAAAAAATTACAACAAACTCTCCAGAATCGCTAAAGTAACACAAAGCAACGACTTACATTTTTTCTATTTTTCACTTGATTGATAGATCAATTTGACCTCCTGTGTTTGAAGTACGCTTGGAGTGTGTTTACCCTCGTCTAGAAATAGCTATGGATGACGTCATTCGGAAACACATCCGCGTCAAAGACGATTGTTTTGGTCTCAG